>NC_087215.1:27972078-27992078 GCF_015104395.2 Macrobrachium nipponense | reverse complement strand
TCGTCTAATTTGACTCTCAACAAGCTCCTTTAACTTTTGATTCGTATCTAGATGCTAGAGTAGCCTAATTAAAACGTCACCTAGATAGCAGAATCCCTATCATTCTTCATATTTCTTGGTCTTAGTACTAGACCACCACCCAACCGACCGCAGCATCTAAATAATTCTCACCCTCATCTAGAGCTTAGTATCATCCTAATTTGACTCCTCTAGATACAACAATCTTTTGCCCAGACTCCGCCCACCCCCTTACCCACCCACCCCCGGTCCCCAATATATCCAAAGCAGTCGACCCTCCAGGGGTGACACCAGATAACAAAACGTAACTAATGACCCACTAACGAAGCCTTACTGACAAAGCGGCAAATGAAATACTAGTTTGTCAGAGCTGTCTCAACAGCCCGGGTATGGGGCCAATTAAACGATGCCCCTCCATACCCAATCCCGTGGACATGGTATGGCATTCGATGATGACAAAAAGGGGGCAAGACGAGACGGGTGGTTTCTGGCGTCGGGAATAAGAGCAGGGAATCGCTAAGCATTTGCAAAAATATTTTAATATATTTAGGAAATACTTATCAAGTTCATATACAGCCACTTTCATGTCGCCTGGGTAGTTGCGTTATAATTTATAGAGGAATTATAATGAAATAAAATCCTTTTAACGAAGAAAAATCTATTGTCTCTTGAGAGCCTGTGAGACAAAAATCCACAGGCATCTTATATTACTTATTTTTATATAATATTCCATTCCGTCAGTCCTCCGGAGCTTTCTTCAAGATACGTTTAACTTAAGTGTGGTTTATTACCTCAATTGATAATAATCATTACAATGAGTGATTCGTTTCTGTACTTACAAGTAGATGTATTCATTAAGTTTACATACATTATATTTGAATAACATACCTGCACACTCACAGAGATTTTTTATATGTATGTATGTATGTATGTATGATGTATGTATATATATATATATATGTAGTTCTTTTTTGTTAAGTCCTTATATTCTTCTGCTTAAGCTACTTTTGGCAGTGCTAATCTTCAAGAACTAGTTCTCCGTTCATATCGTTTTTCATTTTAATTTATTATCATTAAAATAATAAAACCACCCACTTTTAAGTAAATTTAATAAAAACGATATGGACCGAGCGAGAACTAGTTCTTGAAGATCTGCACTGCCAAAAGTAGCTTAAGCAGAAGAATATAAGGACTTCACAAAAAAAGCAGAGGAATTTGAGGACTTAACATTAAAAGCACTAGACACACACACACACTATATATATATTACATATATATATATATATATATATATATATATATATATATATATATATATATATATATATACCGCTGTGAGTGTGCAGGTTTGTTATTAAACAAATATAATGTATGTAAACTTAATGGATTACATCTACTTGTAAGTACAGAAACGAATCACTCATAGCAATAGTAAATAAATTGAAAAAAGAATGTTGTCAAACATCCATATCGTATATAAACCCAGAAAATAGCTCCAAAAGTTTAAACTTTAAGAACATGAATCAAATGCCATAAAAACTACTCAATGGTGATTTATTATCTTGTTGCTGGTTTTTTTTTTTTTTTTTTTTTTTTTTTTTTTTTTTTTTTTTAAGGTTAAGCCGCCCTTGAATCAACACGGGCTCTTGCTCTTTTGAACATCCCTTGAGGACACAAAGAGATGTCGAGGACCCCCACCAGCGTCCACCCTTAAGAACATGCTCGAGGCGAGATTACGAAAGAGGATTTGTCCAAGATGCCAAGATATCTAAAGCTGCTCTTACACGTCTCCTGAGACCTTCTTTGCCCTCGCACCAATTTTTTTTTTTTTTTTTTTTTTTTTTTTTTTTTTTTTTTTTTTTTTTTACTTCATCCGTCTGTATGCTCACAGCAAGGGCCAATTACTTGCAGTCCATATCCAATTTCTAGACCTTGACTATCACTGTTTTTCTCTTAACTTCTTCCTCCATCTTGTTTGTATGTCGGTCTCTCTCTCTGTCTGTTCATAGCATGAGCCAATTATTCACAATTCATACCCAGTTTTGTAAGTGTTTGAATATCACCATTTTCAGTTTTCTGTAAAAGAAAACTATTGAAAAACTACTGAGGCTAGAGGGCCGCAAATTGGTACGTGGTCATCCACCTTTTTTAATCATCAAACATACCAAATTGAAGCCCTCTAGCCTCAGTAGATTTTACTTTATTTAAGGTTAAAGGTAGCCATGATCGTGCGACTGACACCGTCCAATTCCGGAGGCGCCGCCGACGCACCTTCAGTTAACCGTATCTAGGGAGCAACTGAGCGCTGCCCGGTCGTAGCTGAGAGTTTCATACTGCAGCACATCGAGATTTTCATACAGCTTTATAAGTTATACAGACAACTCGACTTCGGCTCGTTTTTTACTCGTTTCTATTTTTTTCTTCCATCCTGTCTGCCTGCCTGCCTGTCTGTCTGTCTGTCTGTTCACAGCAAAGGCCAATTATTCATTGTCCGAATTCTATATCTCCTCCCCTCTACAAACTTGTGTGGTTCAATATTTTACCCTTATCTCGTCCGTTTAAACATCTAACAAGACCCAGTGATTCCCTCTATAATTTTACTTCCCTTGCTCTTTCTAGTCTCTTTTTTTATCTTGTTTGTAAATTCACAACAAGGAACAACTATTCTCTCCTCTCACTTTTACAAGTCCTTGCTGGATACGGCTTCCTACTATACAATGACGATAGAAGAGGTGAAGAAATATCCTTGGATATTTTAGCACTTTTTCTCCTCTGGATACTTTATTTTTCGTTATTTATTTAGTTCAGTTCCCCTTTCAGCAAGTACTATCACAACAGTTTTAGGCTTAATGGATGACGCCGAAAGATTGCCTGTGATTACCAATAATTTACACCGGCGATTACCTTGACTTTTTTTATGCATATCCCGTGAAGAATAATTTTAAGAAGCTCTTCAAGGTCCTAAGGAATTAAAAGCAAAAATACAATGAATGACTAACATAAGGTTTCATAACAGAGCATCTTTCAATGCCAAAAGTTCCTCTCCACTCTAAATAAAAAGTTAGGGTAATACCATCTTATTTTCAACATTAAATATCGATTTTTTTTTCTGTAATTTCCATCAGACCTCAAATGGCAAAGGGACAGGTTTATTGCTCGTACATAAAATAAAAAGGTGACCTCAGCATTATAATTTTACTGTAAATAATCTTCCGAATAAAGGATGTAATTTTACTCGTGATTATAATCTTAGTTATTGTTTAAAGTTAAAATTTGTCTCAACAAAATATTAATTTTTGGAGGAGGGGACAAAAAAACGTCGAATTACTTACAATTATGGTCCATTTATATTCAACTCTCTCTCTCTCTCTCTCTCTCCTCTCTCTCTCTCTCTCTCTCCTCTCTCTCTCTCTCTCTCTCTCTGTGTGTATATATATATATATATATATATATATATATATATATATATATATATATATATATATATATATCTATATATATATATATATATATATATATATTACTATATCCATATATATATATATATATATATACAGAGAGAGAGAGATCGAGAGAGAGAGAGAGAGAGAGAAGAGAGAGAGAGCGAGAAGATAGATAGAAATATAACCAACCATGCAGTGAAACAAATTCCAGCCACACAAAGAACCAATTGTTTATTATGGAATGCGATTAAATTCCCCCAAACAATATATTTTTTTTAATCTTTCAAAGCAGATTAACCTTTAAGCAAAAAATGGGCAAGTTGTTTAAAAAGCACGAGTTCCTTGCTACAAGAATCAGCAACAATCCCGTTTATGTACTTCTTAAATCATAACTGGATTTTGTACTTATAATGAACAAGAGCAACTTGGATCTTATTATATTTTATTCCAGTCAGCTTATCAGCAAAGTTTAAATATTGCCTTACGTGCTTTTCGAGTTCCAAATTAGAATTAAATGGGCATTTCTTGAAGATCATAATCGACTTCGGGTTAAACAGCATATCTTCATACTTTCAAATATTAATCAACTAAATACGTCAACCTCGAATTTCACAATACCTTAAAAACAATTCAGATATCTGCATGAAAATATTCTTATTTACAGATATACATATATATATATATATACATACATATTTATGTATATATCAAATACCAACAATATATATGTAAGTATGTATGTCTATATATATATATATATATATATATATATATATATCTATATATATATTAATTTAGAAATATATACATTGTGAACTGCTTAACTTTTAAAATGTACTTAATTTAAGTATATATCTAGTGATCAGTAAACAATTTACTTATACATTTCTTCATTTTAGGTATATCACTCAATAAGAGAATATCAACTTACATCTCAATAGCGACAAACTCCCCCTCTGAAGGACGACAGACGAAAATGAAAATGAAGGAATTCTAAGTGCTGTGGACGCCGTCTATCGCCCTTGCTGACAAAACTAACCAAAACCTCGTCGACAAACGAACCAAATTAACATGACTTGACAGTTCCCGACAGCAGAGAGAGAGAGAGAGAGAGAGAGAGAGAGAGAGAGAGGAGACTTAACAGTCATTTTCTTTTTCACAAAAATTATTCGGTTTTAATAAATTTTAGTGAATGATAAAAGAGAGATAGAGAGAGACTTAGCAGTCATTTTCTACTTGTCATTAAAATTATTCCGCTTTGATACATTTTAGAGAATGACAGGAGAGAGAGAGAGAGAGAGAGAGAGAGAGAGAGAGAGAGAGAGAGAGAGAGAGAGAGAGAGACTAAACTGTCTTTTTTTCTACTGGTAGTAAAACTGATTCCGTTGTAAAAGTCAATATGGGAGAGAGAGAGAGAGAGAGAGAGAGAGAGAGAGAGAGAAGGCATAAAATGGCGCCTGGCCACCTCCAAATATTCGGCGAATTCGTGCCACCTCGCCGATAAGAGGACCACGGAATTCGGGAAACGAGTCGAACTGACAGGTTGAAGTTCCCGGGTCGATGTTGGAAATCGCCCGACATGTGGGTGTAATTAGCGTCTTCGTTAAGGATCGTAGAATGCCATTTGGCTGGACGGGTAAACGGGGATAATTGAAGGCAAAAGTCTCGACAGATATTCTCTCTCTCTCTCTCTCTCTCGTCATATTAATTATTTACAATGGATTCAGTGTTGTGTCACGTACTGTTGGAAAATGGCTAGTTTACAGTTTCTCTCTCTCTCTCTCTCTCTCTCTCTTTCTATATGTATGTATGTATATATATATATATATTATATATATATATATATATATATATATATATATACTAAATATATAAATATATATATATAATATATATATATATATATATATATATACATGTCATATCACATTACCGTGATTCATATACATACATCGAGCTATTAAAATGTCCTTTAATATCTAAGTTCACTCTACCTCGGAAGAATTATATTTTTCATATATTGCTTAACCGAAAGGGGGAAATTTTATTAGGCGATAACAAGAATTGTCGTCGACCCGTCGCGAACCAGGACACCATACAAATCCAGGAACGTCCAGTAAAAGCTTTTACCCACTCAACTTTGGTTAAGCATATATGAAAATAAATTAAATTATTCCGAGGTAGAGTGAATTAGATATTAAAGGACATTTGTAGCTCGATTTATATATATATATACAATTACTATATATATATATATCTATATATATATATACTCAAGGAAGCAAGAGAGACGTCTCTGGTAATTTAAAAAAAAAAAAGGCTTTATTAAGCGACGTTTCGGGGTCCAGCCCATCATCACGGCTGTAAATAGGATTGATACACATACATAAATAAAAAGACTCATCCTAATAACCAACATACATTTAAAATTCACATAAAACCTACGACAATGCTAAGAAAATTACCATATCAAGTGAAAGGGAGAAGACGAGTGACAAGAAGAAGAAGGAAAGGTTCCAAGTAAACATAGTTATGCCAGGTAAAGAGGGTAGCGGTAGTTTGATTGTTTAATTTTGGAACTATTGTTTTTATGAAAAGCGATTCGAAAACAAGCAAGCTCTTGAGGAGGAAGAAGCCCGGTGTAATGACTTTAAATGTTTGTATTCTATGTTGAATTTGCATTTTTTTGAATGTTCACGAATGTTCGAGAATTCTGGTGAAGACAACCGGACACCTGTTCTATAACTCACCCCCCTGTGGCAATCAAATGCGGACTTTAAGAAGCCATACGTGAGGCCCCGACATGATTCCCAAACTACATTTGGGACACGAAAAAAATAAATAGACCGCATTGGAAGTCAGAAGAGGGCTCAGCTTTTCTTTATATCTAAATAAAGACCCAATAGTTAATGGGTTTCTTAAGATTAGTTGGCTTTTTATGGCCGGACAATATCACGTATTAAACGTTTAACTTTGGTATAAAACGTTGTATCACTGATAAACGGGACACTAGCAAGAAAGGCATTCTAGGAGCAGTTGGTCTGTTATTTTTTCTCTATTAATTTATTATTTAAAAACTTGGTTAGGTATTTGAAGAAAACCTTAGCTGGATAGCAGTTATCGGTGAAGTACTGTTGTAAAAGAGTAATCTCATTGTGAAATTCAGGACCAGCCAGATGTGTGTGTGTATAATATAACAAATATACTCGTATACATAATATATACACAATATATATATATATATATATATAATATAAATATATATATATATATATATATATATATAAATATATAACTTATATCTCGGTTCTTGCCTTCAAGGACCACAGGAACATCACCTGCAGATGTCTCGAAATCCAGCCACTCCCCAAGAACTCCCTTAACCTTTCAAACAAGATGCCGATAAGAAAATACCAAAGGAGGTGACCTGAATTAAATACACCATTGGCGATGGCTGACCTCTAATACTCCGCCTATCCTTCACTATCCTCCAACCCCCAGTCCACTACCAACGGCCAATGGGACCCCACCCCCCCCCTCTTCCCACTACAGGCAATGGGACCCAACTTCCCACAACAGGCAATAGATCGCCCCCTTCCCCTTACAGGCTATAGATCGCCTCCTGCCCACTACAGGCAATGGGATCCTCCTTCCCACTACAGGCAATGGGATCCCTCCTACCCCCTACAGGCAACAGGAAACCCCTTGCCACTACAGGCAATTGGAGGCCCCTTCCCCCTACAGTCAATGGGACCCCCCTTCCCACTACATGCAATTGGAGCCCCCTTCCCCTTCCCCCTACAGGGAATGGGATCCCTACTTTCCACTACAGGCAATGGAAGCCCCCTCTCCCCTATAGGAAATAAGACCCCTACTTCCCACTACAGGCGATGGTACCCTCCTTCTCCCTACAGACAATGGGACCCCCCATCCCACTACAGGCAATTCGACCATCATTCCCCCAACAGGCAATATGACTCCCCTTCTCCAACAGGCAATGGGACCCTCCCCCTTCCCCAATAGGCAAAAGGATCACCCTTCCCCCAACAGGCAATGGGACCCCCCTTCCCCAACAGGGGCCTCCTAGGCTCATAGGAGATTAGCATAATTTGGCACACAGAGAGACCTAGATATGATAAAACGTTCTTAGCACTGACCCTAATGAGGAAGAAATTGAATTTTTTTTATAACGAGGAAGCAAATTCAAGGAAATAAAACACAGATGAAAAACATCGTCTTTGGGAAAAGGAATAAAATGTAAAAATCAAATTAAATGATAAGCGCTGAATACTGCCAATAAAAATGTAACATTTTGTTGATCTAAAGCCAAAAATACAAACTAATAATGTGAAAACAACTTTAAACATATTCAAAGGAAATTCGAACTCCCACAGTGGAAAAGTAAATGAGAAGCAGTGTAGAAAATACGTTACATCAAAAAATTTAATTTTCTAAAAAAAAATCATCGATTTCCGATTTCTTGAATTACCTAAGAAATCAAACTCCAACGCAACGATATAATCCAGATAAACAGATTGGAATATTTTTTTTATAATAATATGCAAGAGAAGACTAATCAAGACTAACACCCCCCCCCCACAACATAAAAAAAAAAAAAAAAAAAAAAAAAAAACTCATCCCGTCAAGTGACTTTATTCTGCAGAAGAGACAGGCAGCACATCGTGGAAGCTAACAATATGCCGAAAGGGCGTGGTTGATCCTCTTCAGTAAATTGACTGAGAGACGTTTTTCTCTCTTTCTCTCTCTCTTTCCGCCATCTTGTTGAGCCTGTTTACTTCGATATGTCAGAGGGTGACAGAGGACAATTTGCATTTTCCATTAAAATTTTACTTTTCCGATATCTAGTTTTGGATTGTTTTTATGATAACTGGTAGTTGAATTTAGGTGCATTGTGGCTTTTTCTATTTTGATAATCAAAATTAGCATAATGAGGAATGTGTATATATATAGTATATATATATATATATATCTATATATATATAATATATATATAGATATTTATTATATATATGTATATATATAGTATATATATATGATATATATATATATATATTATATATATATATATATATATATATATATATATATATATATAATATATATATCTATATGATTATATAAGTGTAGTTATGTATGTATGTATACATTATATATATATAATTATATCTGTATTATGTATATATATCTTTATATGTATGATATCATTTTCACCCTCTGGCAATCAATTTAGGAATGTAAATACTGTTCGACACATTTATCCTTAGTGGAATTCCATTAGATATATATAAATTAAAAGTAATAATATACTATATAAAAATATATATATATATATATATATATATACATATATATACATATATTTATAGATACAATACTATATATATATATATATATATATAATATGCATATGAATATATTTAATACTGATATAATATATTTATATACATTATATATATTATATATATATATATTATATATAGGTATTGCATATAATATACACACATATATATACACAAATATATATACATATATTTACATTATATAAGGTCGTTATCTTAAAATTAATCAAATGTTAGTCGTACCAGACTAAGGACATGAAAACAAAAACTTTCACATCAAGACAAACCGTCCAGATGACGACGCGCGAGGAGATAGACGCCCGACCTTGCTTGCGACCAGAGTACTTTCGAGATGAGAAAAAAAAAAGGTCATAGGCCTTCGCTTGTTATATTTACAGATAATCAGGTCAAGACTATTGAGGTGCATTATCACCTTCGCTATTTCTTATTGATTTCTTCTTCCTTTTTCACCGTTCTTTTTTTTCTTCTTACTTCTTCCCACCTAGATTCATGTTTTTTTTTTTTTTTACCGGGGTGGTTTCCTGTTTTTGTTTTATTATTTTTTTCCACCTAGCGCTAATTATTTTTTTATTTATTCTACCATGTCCTTCTTTCCAACACGCACACACACTCACACACACAGACACACGTATTATATAGTAAATATACATACATACATATATACATACATACATGCATACGTATATATATATATATATATAATACATATATTGTATGCATAATATATATAAATATATATATAATATATATGTATATATATATAGATATATATATATATATATATATATATATATATATATATATAAATTACACACACACACACACACATATATATATATATATATATATTGTAGTTCTTAACCATATTACCAATTAAATTTCCCTTTTCTTATTCTTTTTTACCATTCAGCATAATTCCTTTCAAAAGCATAATCCTGAATCTAAATAGAAATCATTAAATGAAATATATGCAAATCTGTATAACTCAGGTGTAAATATCATCATCGTAACAACCATAGTATTTTATATATTTTTTAATATCCATCTTATTTCGATTTACCTTAGAAGTTTTTAATCCATCAATAACAACAGGTAGTATTTAATATTTGGTGTAGGACGTCTCCGTTAGAGAAATGACTATTTCACCTTCAACAACAACACTTCAGATGACAAATATTTTAATGTTAGTTTTGGAATAAAAAAAATTTTACTCTTTGAAAAAACTGGTTACTTCACATAGGGCGACAATACCCCCCCCCCCCCCACCCCCCCCCCCCCCACACTATGTAAGAGTACTTAAATATTAAACTTAATCACATATACGCTATAAATCATATGATACATTATTTATAAAGTATATATATACATATATATATATATATATATATATATATATACTATATATATATATATATATACGTGTTTATATATATATATATATATAGTATATATATATATATATATGTATATATGTATATATATACGTGTATATATATATATATAATATATATATATATATATAAATAATATATGTATATAAACAACCACAGGAAGGGTGAGATTTAAAGACCAGGTACCAAGCGCTGTCGTGTACTGTGTACTTTGTACCCCATAGAAGTGTACGCAATACACGGAAACGATTGGTATACCTGGTCTTTAATTTTCACCTTTCATTATGTTGCCTACGTATATATTTGTTTTATCACGTGCAGTTCGGTGACTTATTTCTGATACATACATACATACAATACGTACATACATACATACATACATATATATATATACATATATATGTGTGTGTGTGTGTGTGTGTGTGTGTGTGTGTGTGTGTGTGTGTGTGTGTGTAGTATATATACATATACATATGTATATGTCCTAACTGTTAATCCATTTGAGCAAAAATATTGTCATCATAGCTCGGGTAGTCTTTCAACTCTTGACAAAAACGTCTCTTGCAACAAATAGCTATTTACAAATCGTTAAAATGACCTCATTAAACAGTGTGGCATTTTAATTTTGCAGCTAAACGTCTCTTGGTGAAAATGCCCTTATTACAACGAATGCCATTCTTAATGAAGGCGGTAATATCCATATTCCAACGAATAATATTAATTAATGGGCACTGGCGCACTTTTTGTCCAATCACTAAATTTGTTTGAATTTTATCTAATTTTCTGCTAAAATTTATATGTTTTATGAATAATAACAATAATATTTTGGATTTGGTAGAAGACCCTCTTTTAGGCAAATGCTGTTAAAGAGAACGGCAGAATTAAGCGCGTTGATTTTATATATTGTTTTTTCTATTTTTCTTACAATTCGCGAATTGTAAGAAGAATAGAAAAAACAATATATAAAATCAACGCGCTTAATTCTGCCATTCTCTTTAACAGAATAATAATAATAATAATAATAATAATAATAATACTATAATGGGCGTCATGTCTGTCTGTCTGTCATTCAATCACGGCCAAACGGCTGGTCAGATGGGCATGAAACTTGGCAGGATTATGGTGGAGACCCTAAGATGGTTTGTAATGGGGTTTCATCCAACCTACCCCCTCCTTTGCAGGGGTGGGGATGAGAAGGGATTCCCTGAAACAGAGCTGTTTCTGGCCGTGAAACGAGGCTTGTTAGTTCCGTAGACTTAGTTACTTTACGATTTTTCATACATAATTTCTGTACAACTTCCCCGGAGAAAGTCGCGATATTTCAGCTCGGACACAATAGAAGATGAAAAATTATCATCAATATCTGCAAGATTTTTTGAATAACTTTAATCCATGTCGGACTGCCAGTGCACAAAATAACGTTGAAGAAGTACTGCCCGGTAATGTTGCTTCGAAATTTCGATCCTGCCAATGGACATAATAAAAAGGAAAAAACTGAGTAGTTCCTACTTTCTACTCTTTTTGGAAGACACAGGATCATAAGAGCGTTTATCAATAGCCCATAACGCACTGATATACAAGTTGCGTCTTTGCGGTAACATAATGAAAAAGAAAGATACTTTATTATTTGTATCACCATGCAAAGTAATTGACAAAGAAATGAACCAATCAAGATCCCTGTTCCGTTAAATGAAAGTCACCGACAAGAGAGAGAGAGAGAGAGAGAGAGAGAGAGAGAGAGAGAGAGAGAGAGAGAGAGCCATTTAACGACATTAATGCACTACAATTTTATAATTTTTATCTTGCTATCGAAATGAGAGAGAAAGAGAGAGGAGATAATTTGTGATTTGAGAGGTAAGTAATCCGATAAATCCCATCACCGTCTTCGTTACTTGACTTACATTGAGAGAGAGAGAGAGAGAGAGAGAGAGAGAGAGAGAGAGAGAGAGAATCATTAAAAGAGGGTAAACAATAATGAATACGAACTTTCTTTACGTTCATTGATCGTCCCTTCACTTACTTTGAGAGAGAGAGAGAGAGAGAGAGAGAGAGAGAGAGAGAGAGAGAGAATATCATTAAAAGAGGGGAAACAACAATGAATAAGAATTTCTCTGCGTTCAGTGATCGTCCCTTGAATTACATTACGACAGAGAGAGAGAGAGAGAGAGAGAGAGAGATGAGAGAGAGACGAGAGAGATTTTCGTGTCATCACCCTTATTTTATATGCTGAACAAATAGTACATATAAATTTTTCACTTCTGCACCCGTATTTCATCACCCATCGTAGATGGGCAAGTTTGCTAGTAATAATAACAGCAGAAACAAACCAAGAATACTAATGTTTTTTCTTAATTGAGAAGCAAAAGTAAAGTATATCTTAGTTTAACCAGACCACTGAGCTGATTACCAGCTCTCCTAGGGCTGGCCCGAAGGATTAGATATTTGTACGCGGCTAGGAACCAACTGGTTACATAACAACGGGACCTACAGCATGTTGTGGGATCCAAACCAAAATATCGAGAAATGAATTCCTAATCGCCAGAAATAAACTCCTCTGATTTCGAAACACGAGAATAACAGGTTAGACGAAATAAGGAATAAGATAATTAATCGAAAGTAGAATGACAGCTTTGCAAAAAATAAATACCTATCTAGTAATAAGAGACATACTGCAAAATGTTATTGTTACGAAGCTTCCATCTCTCTTACGCTCTTTTGTCTCAGACATTGCTAAAAACAATATATTCATATATATATATATATATATATATATATATATATATATATATATATATATAACGTATATGTATATGCTAGGCCAGGCCTGAGAAACCACTCCGTTGTTATATTTTTTCCCTCGTGGCATTTGTCTTGGTTTATTTATATATATATATATATATATATATATATATATATATATATATATATATATGTATATATATATATATATATATATATCATATATATAGTATATATATGTATGTATGTATATAAATATATATCTATATCTATATATATAAATATATATATACAATATAAATATAAATATAATTATATATATACATATACAAAGTTCTATTTCAGAGACAGCAGTCTCTGAAATATAGCACTTTCTACATTTTGACGTTTTTATGGGCTCCTTTTATTAGATGGAATTCTGTTGTAACAACATTTTTACTAGTCATATAGGTATAAATGCACAAACACCTAGACACAGTCTCTCTCTTATTCAATTTTCACTAAGAGCCAATGTACACGTGGAATCTACTACTTCAAGACAGCAGTTTTTCAATCATCTGCATCTCTCGCTATCTTCAAGGGCAACAAAAGATGAGAATCACTCCTGTGTTGCACAACATCTAGCGCCGACAGCTGTTTCAACCATCAACACTATGGCTTTCATCACGGCTATACTAGTTTTAAAATGTAACTACACTCCAAGATATATATATGTACGTACAGAAAATAATTTAAGACTAAAATAAAAACTTGTTGTGTGTGTGTGTGTGTGTGTGTACTAAAAGCTCGTGTATCCAACAAAACCCATCTATAGATTTAATAAAGAAAATACCTGGAAATTTTTTATGATTGAAACATGGAAGTCAGGATGCACGCTTGGCAAAAAGTATGAGAATGGTTAAATGGTTAAATTGCACAGATAAGAACAGCCCGCCTCCCCCACCCACCCCGACCAAAAGAAATTTTAATGAGAGAGTAACAATGAGTTACAAGGGCTAGGATGTCTCAGAGACTTATTAGTCAATCCGAGGAGACATAGTGCGCTCACTTATCTCTAAGAGCAGGTTTTACTGTTCATTCAGTGTCCTAATGATTTTGTCCAGCTTTATTTTAAACTCTTCCACACTGGTGCTATATACAACTTCTGGTGGCAGTTTATTCCAAGTATCACATCTTTTGTATGTAAAGAAGTTCCCACAATGAGATGTGTTATATCTCTTCAGTTCTAGTTTCCATCCATTATTTCTTGTCTGGTTTTCGTTTAACGCCAATAGGTTACTGTCTACTTTTGTTATGCCTTTCAGTATTTTGAATGTTTCTGTTAGTTGTCCTCGCAATCGTCGAGTTTCTAAGCCATACATGATGTTCAGTCAGGCTCTCTAGAAGTCTTTGGTAACCTATTTTTCTGATGGAATAGAAAGAGAGAGAGAGAGAGCTGCTTTAACACTGACTACAAACTGGTTAAAAGGCATACTTATAGCAAATGATTTGATAAGATTTATGGCTACTAAAACAACAATCATCATATCTAGGTTACTTATAGAGACAGAGACAGAATATAAACATCATTAAAGAATAAAAGAGCAAAAGTGATCTAACTTAGAACACACGAAATTAATTTTTTAATAAAAAAATGAAAACTTAAAAGTTATCAGCGAGCAGAAATTCAGAAACCTTTATCCTCATCAAAAATTATTATCAGGGTACATTCAATTAAAAAAAAAAAAAAAAAAAAAAAAAAAAAAAAAAAAAAAAAAAAAAAAAAAAAAGGAGTCCTAAGTCTATATAACTCCTCCTTTATGAAGACCATAGCTCAACGCCCAGAGATAAACTCTGCTTTATAAGGATATGTACCGAGGGCTATTTGAAGTGATCATTTCTGGTTCTGGGGTCCTGAATTCCCCGTTACATAAGAAAATTCCCCAAAGCTTTGTTCAATTCTGTTTGCTTCTAGGGAGCATTGCCGAGATCTAGGGAGATTATCTGGAGAACATAAAATATACTCATAAGTTCCCTGCACCTTTCCAGAGAAATACTTCCAGCATCCATGGCCCTTGCAACAATCTAAAGATATTTCCAGAGTCTATGGATTTTCCCAGATTCTAGGCTTCTTTCCAAAACCTTTGAATTGCTTCCAGAATAAAGGAAGATTTCATAGAATCCCAGTTTGCTTAAAAGATCTAGAGCTCTTTCAGTAAACCTACAAAACTAGTATCTAAGGAGCATTTACAAACTCTAGGGAGTATTTCCTGAATGAAGGGATATTTCCTAAACCTAGAAATTAAAAGAATTTTGCTGAGGGTAATACTTCACGAATTAAGAGAGATTTCTCATCATATGTGGATGGTGTATGTCCTGGACATATCCTGAATAATAGAGACTTTACAGAATACAAATTACCGGGATTACTTCTTTAAAAGCAGACAGTATTTCAAGGAACCTAAAATGCAACTACTAACATTCAAAGGAGAATTTCCAAGACTTAGAGCCCATTCCAAACCCATCGTGAGTATTTTTACAATCTAGGAAGTGACCCCAAAAGTATAAATATTTCCAAAGTCGACGAACTATTTCCTTGAAATCAGACTATCTTTTCAAAAAATTGAAAATGAGATTATTGTCCTCAAATTCACGAACCTCGGAACGAGGCCACAAAGCAACACCAGGTGTGTCCACACCCGGGCCAATGGTAATTGCGATCCGGAGTGACCTTGAAATCTTCCTCTCTTCAAACGAGTTGCTAAGATAAGCTGGTCGATTTGCCCCACCTTATCCCCTTGAGCTAAATCTGCCAACCTTTGCAACAGCAGCAGGAGCAAGGTTGAGGGAGGAGGAGGAGGAGGAGGAGGAGGAGGAGGAACAGGAGGAGGAGGAGGAGGGACCTGAAGAAGACTGGGTCTCTAGGTACATGATGAGGAAAAGAAGGGTATAAGGAATGGTCAGGCAACGAGAATATGGGAAGATGAGAAATGGTCTGGGAGATCTAGATGTCAGGGGCATGGGTAGGACAGCTCTACGAGCAACGAGGGGTACGGGGCATGATGCAGGTACTAGCACAGGGGGCGTGGATTTGACAGCGCTATGCTATGGGCAAAACGCCGGTGCTATCATACGGTGCGTGCTTAAGGATTCAAAAATGTTCCAAGATAAGGTAAACAGGATTTAGCACTCAAGGTGTCAGTTGGGGATCACAAGGGAACATTGGCTGAGATATATTCATTGCAAAAGGGGAACAACAATGTAATAAGTTTTATCTGTCTCACGCCCACACCGGCTTAACGCAAGGAATATATTGACTTCTCCTCCCTTTTTGTTGCGAGGTGGGGCCGTGTATGGTGATAATATATCAAAGTTGAATTTACTATCCCATGTGAGAAGGTGACAAAGATACATAAACAGACGGACAGACAGAGAGGCAAAAACGGAACGGTTTTGATTACGAGACGAATCGGGTACGGCTATAAAACAAACACCGAGCTCTAACGTTGCCATAAAAGTATTATTGGTGGGGTTTATTATTATCCAGTGATGGAAACCAACTTCACAAAGCCACTCCACAAAATGATGAAGCTCATGTATTAACATATTTCGTAGTTCCGAAGGACTACGAGGCTACTAAGAGCAGTGTCTAAAATAATAAAATAAAATAAAAATTAATATGACCACTTTATGAGTTTTTAAGTGAAAATAAAGTGGAAGTCTATATTTATATATATATATATATATATAATCAGAGGAAGACGACGAAAACCACACATCACTAGGGAGTTTTTTTTTTTTTAGTGTCATCGGTCATACTGCCAAGCCTCAAGAGTTAACAATCCTAGAGTCGTTGTTTATAAAACAACTTGTACCATCGTTAAACACTCATACATCTGCGAGTCAATTGTATTTAGCCTAAGTTCGTACTATGTTTTTTATTTTTTTATTTATTTCATTTTTACTCTGTTATATTTTAAATGAATTATTAGACTATACTTTGTAACTGTTTTTTATGTTTTTATCTTTTCTTATGTGCAGCCCAGAAGATGTAATTCTGTAAATAATTACAAACGTCGGTAAAATAATAAAAAAAAAAGACAGCCTAGTGATGTGTGGTTTTCGTCCGTCTTCCTCTGATTATGTTACTTGGAGTAGTTCCCTGTGCCCTTGATCACTATATATATATATATATATATATATATATATCTATATATATATATATATATATATATATATATATATATATATATTCTATGTGTATGTTTGTGTGTAGTAAGTATATATGTAAGCATGTGTGCATCTGAGATTAAAATGTGTGTACATGATTTAAGTTTAGAAAAATACATCAAAATTTTGCGTCAATAAAACACCGGTATCAATAAACTGATTACGTAATAACGTCCATTATTTCAATTCTATGTA
The DNA here is from genome assembly GCF_015104395.2 of Macrobrachium nipponense. Taxonomy (NCBI): domain Eukaryota; kingdom Metazoa; phylum Arthropoda; class Malacostraca; order Decapoda; family Palaemonidae; genus Macrobrachium; species Macrobrachium nipponense. The sequence goes on along the minus strand of NC_087215.1, from coordinate 27,974,702 downwards.
GCAGTCTGACGAGATCTGAATGGTGAACATTCTAAGAATCTTGCTGAACAAAATTAAAACCTTACTTTTTGTCATAAATGATAATTTCTTTGGCAAAATATCATTCGTTCAACCCGATTCTAAGAAAAGTTCAAATAAGGTGACGGTTACCGAAAATGCGGCAGCAGATGGGACGAACAAACTATTGCTACGCCCGATACCAACATGAAACAAATGCGACGAAGTTTCTTCGGCGCAATCGAGTTTTCTGTCCGGTAGGGGAGGGATTTAGGCACGACCTGCTTAACTCTTAAACGCGGCCCATGAAACTCAACCAAAGTCTGGTGGTGGCCTATGTTGTTGGTGCCTATATTACCGCTGCCAAAAGTACGATTGTGACTAACTTGCCAGAAGTACGATTTTACTAACTTGCCAGACGCACGATTGTGGCTAACTTTAACTTAAATAAAATAAAAACCACTAAGGTTACAGGCTGCAATCTGGTATGTTTGATGACTGGAGGGTGGATGATCATCATACCAATTTGCAGCCCTCTAGACTCGGGTAGTTTTTAAGATCTGAGGGCGGACGGACAGACAAAGCCTCCATAATAGTTTCTTTTTACAGAAACGTAAACGGCTGTTTTCCCCGAGAGAAGCAACACTACGCCTCTCAAAATAGATGAAGTTTGTAACGGGAAAACGAAAGAAGGAACAGACTCCCAAAACATTCAAAAACAAGGTAATTTAGAGTACATGCCGTCCCAAGGCTCGGATAAAGACGGGGTTTGGTGCAGAGTTCAACGTCGTCCTCCGTAAATAAAACACGAAAGGTAAGCGTGACAGAAACTGACTACAAACGTATGCGAACTGCTGTAAAGCGTCATGGCATCATAGTGAAACCTGGAAGCTTTTTCTCTCTTCATTCTCCTGCTACTCCTTCGGTTCTGTTGTCGTCTTGTAAGAGTCCTTCTCTCATTATTCTCCTTCAGGTCGTTAGTTGCGCAGGCTCCGAGATAAACAGTCCGGACTAATTGCAAGGAAAGAGAGTCGAGAATCCTTCAGACGTTAAGAAAGACGAATATGCCTTGTCTGAATTTATCTGGCGTTGTTTGATCTATGGCATTGCCATTCCTAGGGTCCTTGGGTCTCTCTCTCTCTCTCTCTCTCTCTCTCTCTCTCTCTCTCTCTAGAACACGACGATTACGAGGACAACTAACAGAAACATTCAAAATACTGAAAGACATAACAAAAGTAGACAGTAACCTATTTACGCTAAACGAAAACCAGACAAGAAATAATGGATGGAAACTAGAACTGAAGAGATACAATACATCTCATTGCGGGAACTTCTTCACATACAAGAGATGTGACACATGGAATAAACTGCCACCAGAAGTTGTAAACAGCAGCAATGTGGAAGAGTTTACAAGAAAGCTAAACAAAATCATTAGGACACTGTGAATGCACAGTAAAACCTGCTCCTGGAGATAAGTGAGCAAACGATGTCTCCTCGGATGGACTAACAAGTCTTTGAGACTTCCTAATCCTTGTAACTCCTTGTAACTCTCTCTCTGCAATAAATCCATCCCTCTGATCGATCGGCAAGAGATAAAACACAAACAAAATGCATGTTCCCCTTAATGATTGCTGGATGAGCGACTTCAACTTTGCAATTACGATAGCGTTGTTTTTCCTCCTGCAGACCCCCGGGGAGCGAAACAACATACCATAGCGCGCAAGGACTCTCATTAGAAACAAAATTGAATCGCTTCCTGTTCTTTACAGGGGCGGCAAGGCCGTCGATTTCATATCTGTTATTTACGTGCCTGAATTTTAAATGCTGATTACAACACGCAAAATGTGTTCGTATTATTTTTCTCTTTATGACCCAGATAGTCTGCAGGTAATGAATTCCACTACCAATTATCATAACACCTTCAATAATAAAACGCACAGCAACATCATTGATATAAGTACAATGCAACCGCAGAAGTGCTTAACTCATTTTATTTGAAAATAAAAGATTATAATCAATTTCTCCTTTTAACATTATTACTATAAAAGAAAGTGTACTTATTATATCACATCATTTCTTGGTTTCTGGCGATATCTATCAATAAATATTTGGCTGCAGTTACTTATGAAATTTAGGCTGTCACGCCAAGCACTGGGGTACTTCAGGCTATTCAGCGCTTATGACGGTGAAAAGCGGGAGTTGGAGTGGATGGACAGCAAGATAAGGATACCCAGAAAATACAAGAAATAAAGTACAATACTCTAGTAGTGGAACTGGGAAAAAGCAAATACTCTAGAGGTGTAGCTGGGAAAAAACCAAATACTCTAGAGGTAAAACTGGGAAAAAACCCACAGTTGCACCGAAAAGTAATAGAGGTGTTGAACAGGAAGACTGAAGAAAGTAAATGGGAAAGATGTAAAGTAAAATGCTAAAATAGTGCACACAGCTATAGTAGATTCACATCAACCGTGTATTTGAGGTCTAGGCCAGTCTTTTACAACGCTCCTGATTGGCTGTTGATAACCCAATCACAGGGCTGGAAACTCTTATGTCTCTCTCGAGAGTTCGCATAGGCAGGATGTATGTTCCACCTCTCCTGAGGGAAGACATATCCCTCAGGAGAGGAG
>NC_087215.1:27944714-27969714 GCF_015104395.2 Macrobrachium nipponense | reverse complement strand
GGGATGAGAAGGGATTCCTTGAAACGGAGCGGTTTCTGGCCGTGAAACTAGGCTGGTTATTCCCGTAGACTTAGTTACTTTACGATTTTTCATACATGATTTCTGAACAACTTCCCAGGAGAAAGTCACGAATATTTCAGCTCGGACACAATAGAAGATGAAAATTATCATCAATATCCGCAAGATTTTTTGAATAACTTGAATCCATCGGGACTGCCAGTGCACAAAATACGTTGAAGAAGTACTGCCCGGTAATGTTGCTTCGAAATTTCGATCCTGCCAATGGACATAATAAAAAGGAAACTGAGTAGTTCCTACTTCTATTTCTACTCTTTTTTGGAAGACACAGGATCATAGAGCGTTTATCAATAGCCATAACGCACTGATATACAAGTTGGCGTCTTTGCGGTAACATAATGAAAAGAAAGATATTTATTATTTGTATACACCATGCAAAGTAATTGACAAAAGAAATGAACCAATCAAGATCCCTGTTCCGTTAAATGAAAGTCACCGACAAGAGAGAAGAGAGATGAGAGAGGAGAGATGAGAGAGAAGAGAGAGAGAGAGAGAGCCATTTAACGACATTAATGTACTACAATTTTTATAATTTTTATCTTGCTATCGAAAAATGAGAGAGAGAAAGAGAGAGGAGATAATTTGTGATTTGAGAGGTAAGTAATCCGATAATCCATCACCGTCTTCGTTACTTGACTATGAGAGAGAGAGAGAGAGAGAGAAGAGAGGAAGAGAAGAGAGAGAGTTACATTAGAGGAGAGAGAGAGAGGAGAGAGAGAGAGAGAGAGAGAGAGAGAGAGAGAGAGAGAATATCATTAAAAGAGGGGGAAAACAACAATGAATAAGAATTTCTCTTCGTTCAGTGATCGTCCCTTGGGATAATTTTGCTAGTAATAATAACAGCAGAAACAAACCAAGAATACTAATGTTTTTTCTTAACTGAGAAGCAAAAGTAAAGTATATCTTAGTTTAACCAGACCATTGAGCTGATTACCAGCTCTCTAGGGCTGGCCTGAAGGATTAGATATTTGTACGTGGCTGTCTTAGAACCAACTGGTTACATAACAACGGGACCTACAGCATGTTGTGGGAACCGAACCAAAATATCGAGAAATGAATTCCTAATCGCCAGAAATAAACTCCTCTGATTTCGAAACACGAGAATAACAGGTTAGACGAAATAAGGAATAAGATAATTAATCGAAAGAAGAAGGACAGCTTTGCAAAAAATACAAATACCTATCTAGTAATAAGAGACATACTGCAAAATGTTATTATTACGAAGCTTCCATCTCTCTTACGCTCATTTGTCTCAGACATTGCTAAAAACAATATATATATATATATATATATATATATATATATATATATATATAATATATATATATATATATATAACTATATGTATATGCTAAGCCAGGCCTGAGAAACCACTCCGTTGTTATATTTTTTTCCCTGTGGCATTTGTCTTGGTGGTATATAATATATATATATATATATATATATATATATATATATATATATATATATATATATATATATATATATATGTGTGTGTGTGTGTGTGTGTGTGTGTGTGTGTCTGTGTGTGTGTGTGTATGTATGTATGTATGTAATATAAATATATACATCTACAATCTATATATATAATATATATATACAATATAAATAATAAATATAAATTATTATATATATACATATAGAAAGTTCTATTTCAGAGACAGCAGTCTCTGAAATATAGTACTTTCTACATTTTGACGTTTTTATGGGCTCCTTTTATTAGATGGAATTCTGTTGTAACAACATTTTTACTAGTCATATATAGGTATAAATACACGAACACCTGGACACAGTCTCTCTTATGCAATTTTCACTAAGAGCCAATGTACACGTGGAATCTACTACTTCAAAGACAGCAGTTTTTCAATCATCTGCATCTCTCGCTATCTTCAAGGGCAACAAAAGATGAGAATCACTCCTGTTGCACAACATTTAGCGCCGACAGCTGTTTCAACCATCAACACTATGCTTTCATCACGGCTATACTAGTTTTAAAAATGTAACTACAACTCCAAAGATATATGTATGTACGTACAAAAAATAATTTAAGACTAAAAATAAAAACTTCTGTGTGTACTAAAGGCTCGTGTATCCAACAAAACCCATCTATAGAATTAATTAAGGAAAATACCTGGAAATTTTTTTATGATTAAAACATGGAGGTCAGGATGCACGCTTGGCAAAAAGTATGAGAAAGGTTAAATGGTTAAATTGTAAAGATAAGAACAGCCTGCCTCCCCCACCCACCCCGACCAAAAGAAATTTTAATGAGAGAGTAACAATGAGTTACAAGGACTAGGATGTCTCGAAGACTTATTAATCAATCCGAGGAGACATCGTGTCCTCACTTATCTCTAAGAGCAGGTTTTACTGTTCTATTCAGTGTCCTAATGATTTTGTCCAGCTTTATTTTAAACTCTTCCACACTGGTGCTATTTACAACTTCTGGTGGCAGTTTATTCCAATTATCACATCTTTTGTATGTAAAGAAGTTCCCACAATGAGATGTTTTATATCTCTTCAGTTCTAATTTCCATCCATTATTTCTTGTCTGGTTTTCGTTTTACGTCAATAGGTTACTGACTACTTTTGTTTTGCCTTTCAGTATTTTGAATGTTTCTATTAGTTGTCCTCGCAATCATCGAGTTTCTAAGCCGTACATGATGTTCAGTCACGCTCTCTAGTCGTCTTTAGTAACCTATCTGCCTGATGGAATAGAGAGAGAGAGAGAGAGAGAGAGAGAGAGAGAGAGAGAAGAGAGAGAGAGGAGAGAGAGAGAGAGAGAGAGGAGCTGTTTTAATACTGACTCAAACTGGTTAAAAAGCATTACTATTTAGCGAATGATTTGATAAGATTTATGGCTACTAAAACAACAATTATCATATCTAGGTTACTTGTAGAGACAGAGACCGAATATAAACATCATTAAAGAATAAAAGAGCAAAAGTGATCTAACTTAGAACACACGAAATTAATATTTTAACAAAAAAATGAAAACTCAAAAGTTATCAGCGAGCAGAAATTCAGAAACCTTTATCCTAATCAAAAATTATTAGCAGGGGTACATTCAATTTGAAAAAAAGAGTCCCAAGTCTATATAATCCTCCCTTTATGAAGACCATAGCTCAACGCCCAGAGATAAACTCTGCTTTATAAGGATATGTACCGAGGCTATTTGAAGTGAATCATTTCTGGTTCTGGGGACCTGAATTCCCCGTTACATAAGAAAATTCCCCAAAGCTTTGTTCAATTCTCTTTGCTTCTAGGGAGCATTGCCGAGATCTAGGGAGATTATCTGGAGAACATAAAATATACTCAGAACCCCGCCCCTTACCAGATTCGAGAGAGTACTTCCAGCATCCATGGACCTTGCAACAATCTTGCATAAATCTAAAAGATATTTATTTCCAGAATCTAGGGATTTTTCCAGATTCTGGGCGACTTTCTAAAACCTATGAATTGCTTCCAGGATAAAGGAAGATTTTTTTCCAGAATCTTTCAGTAAAATTTCAAACCTAGTATCTAAGAAGTAATTACAGACTCTAGGGAGTATTTCCTGAATGCAGGGATATTTCCTAAACCTAGAAATTAAAAGAATTTGCTGAGGGTAATACTTCACGAATTAAAAGAGATTTCTCATCATTTGTGGATGGTGTATGTCCTGGACATATCCTGAATATAGAGACTTTACAGAAATTAAAAGCAGACAGTATTTCAAGAAACCTAAAATAGACTACCATATTCAAAGGAGAATTTCCAAGACTTAGAACCCATTCCAAACCATCGTGAGTATTTTTACAATCTAGGAATTAACCTCAAAGTATAAATATTTCCAAAGTCGACGAGATATTTCCGAAATCAGACTATCTTTTCAAAAATTGAAAATGGATTATTGTCCTCAAATTCACGAACCTCGGAACGAGGCCACAAAGCAACACCAGGTGTGTCCACACCCCGGGCCAATGGTAATTGCGATCGGAGTGACCTTGAAATCTTCCTCTCTTCAAACGAGTTGCTAAGATAGAGGCTGGTCGATTCGCCCCACCTTATCCCCTTGAGCTAAATCTGCCCCCAACCTTTGCAACAGCAGCAGGAGCAAGGTTGAGGGAGGGAGGAGGAGGAGGAGGAGGAGGAGGAGGACGGAGGAGGAGGAGGAGGAGGAGGAGGAGGAGGAGGAGGAGGAGGGGGGCACGGGACCTGAAGAAGACTGGGTCTCCAGGGTACAGTGGGATATTGATGAGAAAAAGAAGGGTATAAGGAATGGTCAGGCAACGAGAATATGGGAAGATGAGAAATGGTCTGGGAGATCTAGATGTCAGGGGCATGGGTAGGACAGGTCTACGAGTAACGAGGGGTACGGGGCATGATGCAGGTACTAGCACAGGGGGCTTGGATTTGACAGCGCTTTGCTATGGGCAAAACACCGGTGCTATCATACGGTGCGTGCTTAAGGATTCAAAAATGTTCCAAGATAAGGTAAACAGGATTTAGCACTCAAGGTGTCAGTTGGGGATCACAAGGGAACACTGGCTGAGATATATTCATTGCAAAAGGGGAACAACAATGTAATAAGTTTTATCTGTCTCACGCCCACACCGGCTTAACGCAAGGAATATATTGACTTCTCCTCCCTTTTTGTTGCGAGGTGGGGCCGTGTATGGTGATATTATATCAAAGTTAAATTTACTAATCCCATGTGAGAAGGTGACAAAAGATACATAAACAGACAGACAGACAGAGGCAAAAACGGAAAGGTTTTGATTACGAGACGAATCGGGTACGGCTATAAAACAAACACCGAGCTCTAACGTTGCCATAAAAGTATTATTGGTGGGGTTCTTATTATCCAGTGATGGAAACCACTTCAACAAAGACACTTCACAAAATGATGAAGCTCAGGTATTAAAATATTTCGTAGTTCCGAAGGGAATAATATGAAGGATTCATTTAAACAACTAACTCTCAATTTCGCCACCATACAATATCTATTAGCCCGTGTGCAACAAGGATGTTTAGAGGATGGAATGGTACTGAACTACGAGGCTATCAAGAGCAGTGTCTAAAATAATAATATAATAAAAAAAAATTTTTAATGAGTTTTATGAGTTTTTAAATGAAAATAAAGTGGAGGATCTATATATATATATATATATATATATATATATATATATATATATATATATATATATATATATGTGTGTGTGTGTGTGTGTGTGTGTGTGTGTGTGTGTGTTTTGTGTGCGTGTAAGTATATTTGTATGTATATGTGTGTCTGATGTCTGAGATTAAAATGTGTACATAATTTAATTTCGAAAAATAAATAAAAGAAATTTTGCTTCAATACAGCTACCAATATCAATATAACTGATTTACATAATTGAATCAATTCTATGCATCAGTCTCACGAGAGCTGAACGTTTAACATTCTAAGAATCTTGCTGAACAAAATTAAAACCTTACTTTTTGTCATAAATGAAAATTTCTTTGGCAAAATGTCATTCGTTCGACCCGATTCTAAGAAAAGTTCAAATAAGGTGACGGTTACCGAAATGCGCCAGCAGATGGAACGAGCAAACCTATTGCTACGCCCGATACCAACACGAAACAAGAAACAAATGCGACGAAGTTTCTTCGGCGCAATCGAGTTTTCTGTCCGGTAGGGGATTTAGTCACGACCCGTTTAACTCTTAAACGCGGCCCATGAAACTCAACCAAAGTCCGGTGGTGGCCTATGTTGTTGGTGCCTATATACCGCTGCCAAAAGTACGATTGTGACTAACTTGCCAGAAGTACGATTTTACTAACTTGCCAGACGCACGATTGTGGCTAACTTTAACCTTAAATAAAATAAAAACCACTAAGGTTACAGGGCTGCAATCTGGTATGTTTGATGACTGGAGGGTGGATGATCATCATATCAATTTGCAGCCCTCTAGCCTCGGTAGTTTTTAAGATCTGAGGGCGGACGGACAGACAAAGCCTCCACAATAGTTTCCTTTTACAGAAAACTAAACGGCTGTTTTCCCCCGAGAGAAGCAACACATACGCCTCTCAAAAGAGAGGAAGTTTGTAACGGGAAAACGAAAGAAGGAACAGACTCCCAAAACATTCAAACAAGGTCATTTATAGATACATGCCGGTCCCAAGGCTCGGATAAAAGACGGGGTTTGGTGGCAGAGTTAACGGTCGTCCTCCGTAAATAAAACACGAAAGGTAAGCGTGACAGAAACTAACTACAAACTTATGCGAACTGATGTAAGCGGCATGGCATCATAGTGAAACCTGGAAGCTTTTTCTCTCTGGATTCTCCCGCTACTCCTTCGGTTCTGTTGTCGTCTTGTAAGAGTCCTTCTCTCATTATTCTCCTTCAGGTCGTTAGTTGCGCAGGCTCCGAGATAAACAGTCCGGACTAATTGCAAGGAAAGAGAGTCGAGAATCCTTCAGACGTTAAGAAAGACGAATATACCTTGTCTGAATTTATCTGGAGTTGTTTGATCTATGGCAATGCCATTCCTAGGGTCCTTGGGTCTCTCTCTCTCTCTCTCTCTCTCTCTCTCTCTCTCTCTCTCTCTCTCTCTCTCTCTCTCGTAGAAATACGACGATTGCGAGGACACCTAACAGAAACATTCAAAATACCGAAAGGCAAAACAAAAGTACAGTAACCTATTTACGCTAAACGAAAACCAGACAAGAAATAATGGATGGAAACTAGAACTGAAGAGATACAACACATCTCATTACGGGAACTTCACAACACATTTCATTGTGGGAACTTCTTTACATACAAGATATGTGACACATGGAATAAACTGCCACCAGAAGTTGTAAACAGCAGCAATGTGGAAGAGTTTACAAGAAAGCTAGACAAAATCATTAGGACACTGTGAATGCACAGTAAAACCTGCTCCTGGAGATAAGTGAGCAAACGATGTCTCCTCGGATGGACTAACAAGTCTTTGAGACTTCCTAATCCTTGTAACTCCATGTAACTCTCTCTCTGCAATAAATCCCTCCCTCTGATCGATCGGCAAGAGATAAAACACAAACAAAGTGCATGTTCCCCTTAATGATAGCTGGATGAGCGACTTAAACTTTGCAATTACGATAGCGTTGTTTTTCCTCCTGCAGACCCCCGGGGAGCGAAACAACATACCATAGCGCGCAAGGACTCTCATTAGAAACAAAACTGAATCGCTTCCTGTTCTTTACAGGGGCGGCGAGGCCGTCGATTTCATATCTGTTATTTACGTGCCTGAATTTTAAATGCTGATTACAACACGCAAAATGTGTTCGTATATTTTTCTCTTTTATGACCCAGATAGTCTACAGGGGGGGGGTAAAGTGGAATTCCACTACCAATTATCATAACACCTTCAATAATAAAACGCACAACAACATCATTGATATAAGTACAATGCAACCGCAGAAGTGCTTAACTCATTTTATTTGAAAATAAAAAATTACAATCATTTTCTCCATTCAACATTATTACTCTAAAAGAAAGTGTACTTATTACATTACATATTTTCTTGGTCACTGGCAATATCTATTAATAAATATTTGCCTGCAGTTACTTATGAAATTTAGGCTGTCACGCCAAGCACTGGGGCACTTCAGGCCATTAAGCGCTTATGAAGTGAAAAGCGGGAGTTGGAGTGGATGGACAGCAAGATAAGGATACCCAGAAAATACAAGAAATAAAGTTCAATACTCTAGAGGTGGAACTGGGAAAAAAACCAAATACTCTAGAGGTGGAACGGAAAAAAACAAATACTTCAGAGGTGGAACTGCAAACAACCAAATACTCTAGAGGTGGAACGGAAAAAACCAAATACTTTAGAGGTGGAACTGGGAAAAAACCCCACAGATGCACCGAAAAGTAATAGAGGTGTTGAACAGGAAGACTGAAGAAAGTAAACGGGAAAGATGTAAAGTAAAATGTTAAAATAGTGTACACAGCTTTAGCAGATTCACATCAACCGTGCATCTGTGGCCTAGGCCAGTCCCTTACGACGCTCCTGATTGGCTGTTGATAAGCCAATCACACGGCTGGAAACTCTCAGTATCTCTCCTGAGTTCACATAGGCAGGATGTATGTTCCACCTCTCCTGAGGGAAGACATATCCCTCAGGAGAGGGAGGGGTGGAACATACATCCTGCCTATGTGAACTATCGAGAGAGACAGAGTTTCCAGCCCTGTGATTGGGTTATCAAAAGCCAATCAGGAGCGTTGTAAGAATTGGCCTAGGCATCAGATGCACGGTTGATGTGAATCTACTATAGTAGGGGGCGAATGAGTATTGCAAACGCCCTATAGTGACGCCTACAGTGCACCACTTGAGGTGCAAGGACGACACTAGCCCCATACGGGGAATTTGGGGTATGGGTATGGGTAGGACACTCCCTTAACATAATAGACATTTGCTACCGAGAGACACTTTGAGGAGAAACTAAAGAAATCATATAAAAAAAATTATTAATATGCTCTACGTATGTTTAAGTTGCTAATTCAGTAAGATTCGGCGTTCAATTGGCTGGGTACATTTCATTAAAATCTTTGAGGGAGGGCTCAGTTTCACTAATACCCGTGAGAATTAAGGGTCAAGACTCCAGCGGCGGGAATGGGTAGGGGGGGTTTGGGGGTTCAGGGGGAAAGGGAAGGGGGTAACTTTTAAAAGTGGAAATTTTTCTCACAGCATTTTAACGAGAGAGCAAAGTACTCAAGGTTTTAAGTGGAGCACCTCCCACCAAGGCTGGCGATGGTGGAATTTGCGAAATGGGTATCATCTCTCAACCTTCCCTGACCGGAGAGAAGATGCCAACTGCAGCTTCCTTGGAGATGCCCTGGGCATGGCACGTGCCCATTTCAAAACAGGAAATCGCCTACTTTCATCAACATCACATTAAGGATCTCAGAGAGAGAGAGAGAGAGAGAGAGAGAGAGAGAGAGAGAGAGAGAATATTCGATGAATAATTTCATCGTTGTGCAACGACTATTTCCTCATCGAGACTCACGCATATGTATACTTACAAGATGGTATACATTTCGAAAGAGTACTAATCACTCTCTCTCTCTCTCTCTGTGTACTCCAAATGAAAACAGCGACAGTTGTCTTAACAACCAGGTATAAAAATTACTGTCCATCTCCACAAAAGTACGCTGGAATTCTCAGGAAACTCCTTAAAACGCCAACTCTATTGGTTATTTCCTCGCCCGGCTCCGGGGATCGAACGTGAGTCACGCAGTAATGAACCGAGATGAAGAGAGCATCACTTCTAAAACACTGAATAGTATTTGAGATACTTTTAATTAAGTAAACAACATAATGATACATTAATTGCTGCTACTTCCATCTTGTTTTTCGTTAAACTGTCAATTTATAACAATTCTTTCAGTTTCATTAGATTATATATAATATATATATATATATATATATATATATATATATATATATATATATATAATATATATATATATATATATATATATATATATATATATATATATATATATATATTTATTTCTTTTCTTTTTTCAATCCTTCCACAATTCCTCCTTTCTTTTCCTATCACCTCATCCTCCTCCCTCTTTCTCCTCTTCTTCATCCTCCTCCTCCTTCATCTTCCTCCTCTTCATCTTCACCTTCTTCATCCTCATATTCCCCTTCTTCATCCTCCTCCCGACTCCTCCTTCATCCTCTCTCTCTCTTTATCTCTTCATCTTATTAATCTCTTCATCCTCCTCCTACTCCTCCTTCTCTCTCCTCATCCTCTTCCTCTATCCTCCTCTTCATCTTCTTCATCTATTCTTAATTACTCTTCTTCTTATCATCCTCTACTCATCTCATCCTCTTACTCTTCTTCATATTTCTCCTCTTCACCTTCTTCATCCTCCTCCTCCTCATATTCATCCTCTTCATCCTCTTACTCTTCTTCATCCTCCTCATACCCTTCTTCATCCTCCTTCTTTTCCCATCTTCATCCTCTTACTCTTCTTCATCCTCCCGTCTTCTTTCCTCCTTCATTCCATCCTTCCTCCTCCTGATGATAATTCCTTTCTTGCCACTCTTCTTCTCCTGACTGTTCCCACGGGCTGCTCTATGAGCAAGAGCCCGTGCTGGCATAAGGCCCGCTTAATCTTCAACAACATCCTGACTGCGATCGTTTTACGTTCTTTCGGGACATCATTCACTGCAGCCGATGCCTTGATAGTCTTCAATTATCACTAACGCTCATAAGAACCTCTCCTATTTGGACATTACTATTTCCTACCCTAAATTCTCTTTACACTGATAACTCTTTCATCACATCCTCAATATACGAAAGAAGAAAGACAACAAAGTAAACGCAAGAAATACGTGATGATGGTGAAGGTTCAAGATAATGGCACCTTCCTCACTGCGTACTCTTCTACCAATCTGGTAGCCCGAGTTCGTTCCCAGCTGCCGACAGCGTGGAATCAGAGGAATGTATTTCCGGTGATTAGAAATTCATCTCTCGATGTAATGTGGTCTGGATCCCACAACAAGCTGTAGGTCCTGTTGCTAAGTAACCGAGTGGTTCCTAGCCAAGTTAATAAAAATCTAATCCTTCGGGCCAGCCCGAGGTAAGCTGTTAATCAGCTCAGTGGTCTCGTTAAAGGAAGATATACTTAACTCAAAATAGTGGCGTGGATGTACAGTGCAGAAGGAGTTGCGTCATTACGATGACAGATAGTCGACAGACCGATTATGAGCGTGCATCTGAGTTTCATATAACCATATTATAATGCTGGCATGTTTTCTGCATATTTGTTGCTTCCCATAGAGAGAAGTAAGTATTCATGGTGTGTGTGTGTGTGTGTGTGTCGTAAGAGAGACAGTAAATAAAAGCAAAGGAGTATCTAAGTATTTATATGCTTATATCTTTGCTTGCTGGCCAAACAATGGTCAATTTATAATCTCTCAGCCTTTGCTTTTTCCGCAGTATTTATATAAAAAATATATATATATATATATATACTATATATATATATATATATATATATATATATATATATGTGTGATGTGTGTGTGTGTGTGTGTGTGTGTGTGTGTGTGTGTGTGTGTGTGTGTGTGATTTTTAATCACTATTATTAACTATGACATATACTCATATATATATATTTTGGGGTCAGGATACTGGGAATCCCCACCATGAGCAAGACAAAGACCCCTTCTCAAACACCCCGTCTTCCCAGAGCCCCCGTCCTTTAACCCAGTGAACTTCCGACTCCTGTTTCCATAATGTTAAGTCTCTCCATAAGAGTTGCTTTAATCTGAAAAAAAATTCATAATTAATCCGGTACTTTCAAATGAACTTTGTTATTTAAGCGACTCTTAAGTTCCTGGTTCATGTATTCATCTCATTAACATCCATTAATGGGTTTCTGGGATTATTCCTAACGATGCTAAATGCGATGACTTTATTGCTGTTTGTCAGAAAACCATTCAAGACATCACATGATTCTAAATCGTTGTCTGGGTAATAAATGTCTGCGAAGATATCTTGGGCAACTAGAATTAAAAATTCTCTCTCTCTCTCTCTCTCTCTCTCTCTCTCTCTCTATTAAATTTATATATATAATAATATATATACATATATATATATATATATATTACATATATATATAGATATATATATACATATATATATATATATATCATACTATATATATAATATATATATATATATATATATATATATATATAATATATATATATATAACTTCCTATAAAATATATATATATATATATAGTATATATATATATATATATATATATATATATATATATGTATGATGTATGTATATATAGATATATATATATATATATATATATATATATATATATTATATATGTATGTATGTCTATATAATATATATATATATATATATATATATATATATATATATATATATATATATATCACTTCTGGAAAGCCGAAGACACATGGATGTTTTTAAAAGAAGATTTATTCATTAAGAAACGTTTCGCACATGACTATGTGCATCATCAGTCTGAAACATGCCAAAATAATAACATTAAAAACACTAAAAATACACAGGATTCTTAAAATGACAATTAAAATACATTAAAAGATAAAAAAAAAAGGAGCAAGGTTAAAACAACTGCTGTTTACACCAACCCTCAGGTACAACGGAAGAAGATAGAATGATCAAAGAGGGAACACCAACCTCCAAAGATGCTCATAGTCATGTGCGAAACGTTTCTTAATGAATAAATCTCTTTTTAAAAACATCCATGTGTCTTCGGCTTTCCTGAAGTGATGTTTGGAGAATCATACTGCAGATAATATATATATATATATATATTATATATATATATATATATATATATATTATATCATATATATATATATATAGAGAGAGAGAGAGAGTTGATCGAGAGGACGATTGGAGACGATGAGATGACGATGAGGTGAGAGAGATGACGAGAGGAGAGAGAGAGAGAGGGGAATGGCTAATAATATGTTTAAAAGTGTTTTATATAATAATAAATTCACATAGCTCTGCTCGCTAGAGACAAGGGGTGGTACACTGCCAAAGTTCACAGAGAGAATGATATTTGCTGAACAAGCAAACTTGTCTCAGCAGAGGTCGTTCCCCGTTTGCGAGGCATGGCATGTGCATTCGTTTGTAGCGTATTACAGGCCTACTGTTCAAGGGTACTTGTGGAAGACACATTCTTTGTGCAAAGGAGAGAACAACAAGCGGTTGCTCTAAGTGGTCGGGGAGGAAAACGCCCATCGAAAGTAGACACGTTCTTTAAAAACTTAGAAAATCTGTTACCTTTGGAAAAGAGAGAGAAGTGTGGAAATATTCTCTTTGCGTAAATACTTTGAAAAGAGTGACGTGGGGTTGTGTATATATAACTATTATCTTTATTACAGACTGGGTCCGATTGCCATGGGTTGATTAGGAATGGGATTCTCTAACTGACTAATACTAGACAATGTGACTTGTTCTTTGAGATGGTAACCTTAGTCCGGAAGGTAGAATGTTATCTTATTGGTTTTCTTATGGGCAGATTTGGGTATTTATGCCATTATGACTTGTTAATCATTTTGTTCTTTGTTATAACCAACTGCTTTGGGAAATAAATGATATTTTTTATATATTTACGCCCAGTCGTTAATAAGCCTCGTGACATATCTTACAGACAGGGCACGTTGGCAACAGGTAGAGTTCCCAGTTTGTGTAGTTAGGGAATAAAGGGGGTGTAATAGTGGTGCAGCGGTAAAGGCTTTTATATATTTTTCAAGCTGTAGGTACGCTCCGAAGGGACTGGTGACCAGTTAGAAAGTATGGGGGTTTCGGTTTTTATTTTGATAGGAGAAGGGGGGTTATTAATCATGTCACAGGCAAACTCAGGGGTCACTACTGCTGATTCAGACAGGAGAGAAGCTGTTCCTCAGACAGTCTTCTCTCCCAAGCCAAGTCAGTTGATTTATGAGATTACGGAATAAAGGTTTAAATAAGAGAGAGAGAAAAAGGGGGGGGGGGGGGGGGAAGTTTAGTTTTCGACATTATTAAAGTGGTTCGCAGTTCGCGCATGTTTGCGGTGTATGTGTTAATTCGGTTTATTTACGGTCATATGAAGACGTAAGTGTATTTTCGAGTTTTTTTTTCTTTCTTATTTTTTTTTCCCTCTTTTTGTTTTGTGGATTTTCTTTAACTTTCTTTGTTCATGTTCCATGTTCCTGTGTTTGTGTGTGGCGCAACGCTTGCCTGAGTGGGATTTTTGCGGCAAGTCTTGCCAGAGAGAGAGAGAGAGAGAGAGAGAGAGAGGCGAGTTAGCCTTGAGTTCTTTCTTTTCCTATCCCTTCCTGTTATTATTATATTTTTTATTGTCATTTTCGTGGGGTTGATTTTGTGATTGGGGACGGGGTACGCTTACCTTTTGTTATCTGTTGTTGGGAAAAAAAAATGTTTTTCTTGATTGGGTTAGTGCATATAAATTGATGTTATGAGATCGGGGAACCAGCCTTGGGAAACAAGATAAAATGGCGGATGCATCTAAACGACGACATACACATCACGTGACGAACATTTTCGCGGGGGTCAGCCCGTTCAAAGGGATCGTGGATGGCGCTTTGTCACAACCTGTGAATATTTTCATAGAAGGAGTTAATAACTATTTAGCGAAAGGGAAAGAATATAGTAGACGATGTAGAGGCATTCAGAGAGGCGAAAGATTTGCTAGATTTCAATAAGGGAGACCTCAGTCATAGGTCAAGGAGTTCCAATTTACAAAATGTTGTACCTGGACAGACTTGCAAGCATTTTTTGAAAAAACAGCATATGGCTCAAAGGAACACGGAGATATGGTGAGAGACCTTCGAGGTCTTTTATAAACTACGGAAAGGCACTAATAGCCTTGTAGAACATTAGTTCAAAGCTGTTTGACGCAGTGGCAGATTGGGTAGGAAAATTGGAAAACATTCTAAATGGGTTACAGGGATAATCTCCCATCTAAATGGAAGTTCATAAACTGATTTATTTTTCCCTGCTCTTACACGAGGGTACCCGATGCAATAGTGGATATCTTTGATGAAAAGGTTGAGCCTACCTCAGACGAAGAAATTACTTTATACCCAAATAGATAAACACAGGTCTAATGGTCCCACCGTAGATAGCACAATTTTTAACGGGACAAGCCCGAGGGATAGAGTACAGAGAGACACGGAACTCTCTTCTCATCGTCTGTGTGCAAAAGTTGAGTATAACAAAAGATCGTTCGATCAAAAGCAACAACAGCAGTTGCGTTGTTTCAACTGCAATAAACCAGGGACATCCAAAGAAATTGTTGTAGGGTTAAATATTGCGCGGAATGTGTAAAAGTACTGAGCATTATAGGCAGTCTTGTCCATCTCAGATACGGAGAGATGCGATGGCCTGCACCGCAAGGTTCTGGTAATTATAATGTGAGAACTTCCCAGGCGGGTCAAACCAGAGGGAAAGGGCAAGGATCGGTCGAAAATTAAATTTTTGGAAGGCCCGATCAACAAAAAGGGTACAGGTGATTGGTACATGCCATTGTGGTCTCGTGGGGGGACGCCCCAGATCCCAAGCCCATAGTCTATGGAACAGTAGGGGATGTGGATATTCCCAGTTTTCATAGACACTGGGGCATCAATAAATCTAATGGACTACATAATTTGTATCAATCATGTTCTCCAATTACCCTTTGCAGCCCCATCTACGGAGACGGTGTGTGATGTGCAAGCCCATAGATTAAACACCCTGGGTTGTGTACAAACAAGGTTTGCTCTCGGTGACAGAGTGTTGTTAACAGAACCTTTTTGGTAATAAAAGGAATTGCCTTAGTAGTACTAAAATCTTGTTGGGGGTCATCCTGCTTGTAGAAGGACACAAGATTTCGATCCATGCGGGTGCTAATGGGCGGATATAACCAACAATCGGGAAAATGAATTACCTCATACCATGGATGAGGACGTGAATAGAATGGAGGACATGGAGGTTATTGAAAGAGGAGAGGTGCTCGGTGGTATTAATTGCGGTGATACGAGTGTTATGGGGAAAGGTAATGTTAAAACACACGTTGGTGATCTGGGAGATGATTACGGGAGTTCTATCCGAGTTCATAGTGGTAACAATGATACTAACAATACTGGTGATGATACTAATATGGATGTTGTTTCTGATACTAACAATGCTGGGGATAATACTGAGGGTGGTAATTTGTATGGGGCGGTGGCAAGGGAAGGGGAGATACTAACCACAAATATAGAGGTGTTTATTTGAAGACATTATGTTACTACCAGGTTCAAAGGTTATGGTAAAAGTTAATTGAAGGAAATGAGGAAAACCCACAGATGTGTGTGTTACTGAAACAGTGAAAAGCTCAGGGAAGTTGTTAGCACGGCATCGGTGAACAGTGGTATCCAAGAATGGGGTTACGTGGGTGGAGCTATTAAACTGTAATGATACAGTTAGGAGATACAGAAAAATACATATATAGTAGACTTCCATGATTGGAACTGCGATAGTGGTTCTGTGGCTATCGTAGAGGGGAAACCTGAGTTTTCGGAGGCAGAAATACAATCAAGGAAACAAACATTTAGTGAACATTGGCTAATGCGGATTATAGCGAACACGTTGAAGCGATAAGCGGGCTCTTGGCGGAATTTGGGGATACGGTAGCCTTGCAAGGTGATAAATTGGGGTTGACTAATGTCTTAGAGCATAAGTAAATTGAGAGCAACAACACCACCTATTTATATTCCTGCATATCGCATACCTTTCAAAATCAGAGAACAGGTAGAGAAAGAAGGTAATAGATGGGAAGAAGAAGGAATCATTAGACCCAGTGTGTCTCCTTACAACTTTCCCTTGTTAGCGGTACCTAAAGAACGGACGGTTCGGTCCGTGTATGCGTCGATTTTAGACGTTAATTTAAATGAGGAAAACGATCCCTGACCGCTACCCAGTTGCGTGCATACCAGATCTTTTTGTCGAAATTGGGGGACATAATATTTATAGCTCAATTGATTTGGCGCAAGGTTTCTTACAGGCCCTCTCCAGCGAGAGTAGCAAGGAATATACCGCCTTTTCAGTGCCCAAGGGACACTATGAATTTACGCGAATGCCTTTCGGTTTATCGGGCAGTCCGATGACTTTTACCAGGTTGGTGAACACAGTTTTGCACGGGTTATTGGGGCAAAAATGTTTTTGTGTATATGGATGACATCCTGATCGCAACGGACACGATCGCGCAACACCTGGAAGTGCTTACAGAAGTACTTAGGAGGCTTAGATTAGCGGGGGGGTTGAAAATCAAACTAGCCAAGTGCTCGTTCTTGAAAAAGCAGATCACATATCTAGGTCACGTCATATCCAAGGAAGGGGTTAGAGTAAATGACGATAAAGTCAAAGCAATAGCGAATTTCGCATCCCCAGATCAAAGAAAGAGATTAAGTCATTCCTGGGTATCGCCGGTTTCTTCAGGAGGTTCGTAAAAGGGTTTTCTAACATAGCAGCTCCCCTAACTGATGTGTTGCGGGAAGACGTTCAATTTCAATGGAAGGAATCCCAGGCGGAGAGTTTTCAAAAGCTTAAAGATGCGCTAATGAATCCCGGTTTTGAAGTTTCCAGATTTTAAGGAACTTTCCTTTTACATTAGTGACTGATGCAAGCCAGGAAGGCATAGGTGCATGCCTTATGCAAAAGTTTGATGGGTGGGAAATTTCATCCTATAGCTTTTTATAGCAGGAAGTTCAGGACAAAAGGCAGTAACGAGAAGTCCATGGCCACCATAGATAAGGAAGCCTTTGCAATAGTGTCGAGCTTAGTTCATTTTAAAATGTTACTGATGGGGAATAAAGTAGAAGTCCTTACAGACCACAAACGTTACTCGATCTTTTAATAAACCCGATTTGTCTCCAAAAGAGCTCGATGGTTTCTAACTATCAGAGATTTGATGCAAAGCTCAAATATATAGAGGGCAAATTTAATGTTGTCGCGGACGCTTTGAGCAGGAGTTTTCATGACGCGGAAGGTTTCCAAGTCGCGCAGGTCACTAACGAAGCCATACAATGGGATATACCCCTCATAGTGGGGTATATCCCATTGGCCCCCCACAGGGAAAATCCGAATTGGGGGCGGCACTTACCAGGAGAAATTTTAAAAAGGGCAGGGACACTGCAGTTCGTCCTCAGAAGCACCTCAGAGCTAGGAGAGCTCAGAAGCTCCTCAGACATTGCCCTGCAGACACCACTTCACCGCTTCTGCTCCCCTGCCTCCTCTGGGGAAGTCCCAAGTATTTTTATACTTCCATAATGCTCAGGAATATCAGCAGATATGACTACCAAGCCTAAGATTTACAGGCACTGTGAGAGTAAATTCCAGTTCAGCCAGGGAAGAGTTTTGCCTTTTGTCTGTATTTCATTTCCATTCTTCCAAAGCGACTTTCCCCCTCCTTTGTTTAGCTTCTCACTCCCCCCAATATTGGTTCAATGCTCTGATTACTCCCCTTGTAATGCTAGCAAACATCCCCAAGTTAATTCAAGCAACATAATAGTTCCTTCAGTAAACTCCAAGTCATTTCCATTCCCTCTGAGTGGTTTGTAAACTTTTTGATTGAAAGGAGAAAGAAAGTAGTGTGTAATGCTCCCCCCAACGTGTTCCCTTGCCTAAGAACTCATGCTAGGATGCAATCTCTTTGCAGACAAACACCGTGCCTGATTGTGGGAGACATTGGAAACCCTTGGAATAAGTCTTGCATTACAATAACGTTTGTGCAAATTTCTGAACTCTGGTTGCCCGGCCACGTGTTACCGGAGGATCGACAATCAACCACCTTATTAGTTCCTGGACCTCTGTAAATCAATGTAAATATAGTGCATTTAAACTAAAGTCCAGCTTTTGTGTAAATTCCCCCTTTATCAGTAAAATCGGTCTTCTGCCATAGTTTTTTTCTCCTTTTTTTTTGTGACGTCTCATTCCCCCATTCAAGGCCAATTTTTTAGTGTTAGACCTTTTCCAGAAGTGAACGAGCAGTTCAGAACTAATATATATATATATATATATATATATATATATATATATATAATATACTTAACATATATACTTATACAACACAACACACACACACACACATATATATATATATATATATATTTGTATATATATATATATATATATATATATATATATATATATATATATATATATATGTATGTATATATTCATATTAAGGACAGCGTTTGTAGATTATTGGAAAGAACTAGTAATTCTCTCTCTCTCTCTCTCTCTCTCTCTCTCTCTCTCTCTCTCTCTCTCTCTCTAAGCAGTGACAACTTCGAATGCAAAACAGAGCCACATCAATTTAATGATAGTCCTGATTAATTCAGCACACACAGAGAGAGAGAGAGAGAGAGAGAGAGAGAGAGAGAGAGAGAGAGAGAGAGAGAGAGAGAGAGGAGAGAGAGCGCAAAACTAGAGGGCAATTCGACCACGCCCTGATTATCAGGAACCTGGAGAAGGAGAGGAAGAGAAGGAGTTGGAAAAATGAGAGAAAAAAAAGAAGCACAAACAACACTCAAGAGAAATAGAAAGGAAAAGAAGTAGAAAAAGAAATTAAAGAAGAAGAAAATATTTGTATTAACATCATTAAAGAAATAAAAGACAAAACTATGATAACAGAATAGAAAGAATGCGAATCACTGGATCTGCAAGAAAAAAAAAACTCACAGCAAGTAAAGTAGAGAAGGGAATAAAAGCAGAAAAAAATAAACAGAAAAATAGGAGAAATAAGAACCAGTCAGGAATTCACAAACGTCAAGACGAAAAGGAAGAAGTCGCAGGTCCTCCAAAATCATCACCATTCATCTCCTATCGCATCTGCAGTAGAACCGAAAGCATCCGTGTCAATGATAACCAGACTCCTCAAGGTTTCCAGCCGCCCCTTCTTCCTTCTCCTCTCCCAACCCCTCCCTCCCCCACACGCCACCACCTCCTCCTCCTCCTCCTACTCCTCCTACTACAAACGCCCGCTCCACCTCCTACCCGCCAACTAGATCGACTTGGGCTCGTACAAAATATTATTGAGGTTAGAGGGAAGAAGAATAAACGAAACATCTGTACAGCAAAAGGCAGACTGACTCTCTCTCTCTCTCTCTCTCTCTCTCTCTCTCTCTCTCTCTCTCTCTCTCTGTTTTTGTATTTCGAGCAGTGGCATTGGCGTTTAATCGCGGGTTGTGCTGATTTAAGGTGGTTGGCTCTTCTCTCTCTCTCTCTCTCTCTCTCTCTCTCTCTCTCTCTCTCTCTCCTCTCCTCTCTCTCATACAGAACGTCACAACGAGCAAAATTGTGAATGTGGTTTGGCTAAATCTGCTTGCACACAACATCATTTCAATAAAAAAATTCTACACTAAGACAATTCCTACTAATTCACACCCTTGCTTTCAGTCCTGAAGTCAGATACCATTTGTAAACACAAACCAAAATAAACCTTTCTCGTGAATAGAACAAAATACACGTGAGAAAAAATATTTCGTGGTTTAAGGCTACAAAAAAAAAATTTCCTATCTCAGCAAATAAAAAAAATGAATTTATCAAATTCCAAAGGAATAAGACTTGAAGGCTTCAGCAACTCTTACGCATCCAAGTCGCAGCCAGATGAGACCATTAACAAGTGATCTTTTCAGACTAAAAGCTTTTTGAGACTTTGTATCAATGATCCATTTTCTACTAAAAGCAGAAATAAAATTGATTTTAAGGGAATTTTTTTAAGGAGTCAGTATTTTTGTTAGGGTATATCTTAAAAGTATCTTACACTTGGAAACAGAAAACAAAAACACATTTCATTGAAAATCTTTAAAAAATTTTATTTTCAGATGGTTTCATCATCAACTGTAAAAATAACTTCTTTTTAAGTTACTTTAATTTGGGATTGGGACCAACTTCAGGTTATAAACTCTGTTAAAAGTATTAGCTTTTTTATTTGGCTTACTTAGCCTTCATTCATTTAAGTTAATTCTTTTCTTTTACTTTTACAAAGCATAAAATGAAAGTGTCAATTTAAACACTGCCAGGAGAGTTTATCCATTCACACAATTCAAAGGCTTGTGGGTATTATTGGCGCGGTCTGATATAAGCGGCATTTCTTCATTTTTATCATTTCAAAGACTTGACTACACCTTGGACATAAACAAGGTTTATATAAAAATGGTAATTGATCTGAAACAAATGTTTATGTGACGAACGAACATAGTCCCCTTATCTAACCCAGGCTCGAATATTGTAAGCAAAAGTAAAAAGAGAGGCGTCTGAAGAAGCCTAACCGCAAGGCAACGAAGAAGATTGTTAGTTAGAAAAAATTAGAAGAAGAAATATAATTCCAAAGCATGGCAGGAGGAGGAAAGTCTCGGAATTGTGTCAGCCTCAGAGGATTTAAACTATTCACAGAGCAGACCACATCATAGGAGGACGACGACGACGAATAGCAAGGCATTTCTTTTTTTTTAAATGCAATAGCTCTCTTTCGAAACTTATCTCTGTTGACTGGTCAGAGACCAGATGGCCGCACCAGGCCTCTTCTTCTCTTTCAAACCTCCCACTCATAGTCTGTGCTGTCACAACGCCAATCACAGTCTGTGCTGTCAAAAAGCCACTTATAGTCTGTGCTGTCAAAAGGCCACTCATAGTCTGTGCTGCAATATGGCCACATAGCCTGAGCTGTCACAAGGCCACTTATAGCCTGAGCTGTCACAAGGCCACTTATAGCCTGAGCTGTCACAAAGCCAGCGCAATCTAAACCAGTCAATCTTTTGACACAGAAGTATGTAAGATCTTTCTTTCTGAGAGACTGGGAAAGGATTTCTTTTACAGTCCTTTAACCTTGTCGACTTTAAATAAGTAAGACACATAACATTCTGTCCACCTTTCTCTGTTCCCGTCAAGAATAAAAAACAAGTACGAATACATTCAAACTGCTCGTTTATAAAAGATTGTCAAAAGCAAAAGGGCATGTGCATTATATGCTAAGCACTATAAATAAAGTTTTATCGAGATAGACATTTAAATCTTCAAGAAACGAAGGTTAAATATGCAAATGACTAAGTATAATTTGCATGGGAACGGTTTAGTCTTGAGAAAATGTAAAAAGAACAAAATAGCAATAGCAAATAAAAATATTCCAAGAAGTTAAAAAGGAAACGGAAAGTTGAAAGCAAACAGAAGGTTCCACTTGCACAAAAGCAACGTTAAAATATACCAAGGATTCATTTTCATGATTGTCATCCTTCATTTTAGAAGGACCTTCTATCCGTTCTTAATTTGTCTATCAGATTAATCCTTTTTTGATAGTGTTTTGTTTGTTTGTCTGGAACTGTTTATAGTCTTTCAAATGAACATTTCCAAATGCAGAGAACTCACCTCACAGAGATGGAAAGGTCAAGGCTTGCCAAAGGAAACATTATTCAGCTCTGCCAAAGAGATGTCAAGACGGAATTTGTAAAATATTAACTATAAACGCTGCACGACACTAAAACTTTTAAACGAGTCAAAATTAAACGTACTAAGTAGGCACACAAGAAGAGTAATTCTATACGAACAATAAAGTAACCTTAGTCGTGGACCACTTCCAATATCTGAGAACTGAAAAAATAAATTTCATCTAAAAGGGCAAAATAAATAAATAAATAAAATCTTTAATATTTAGTCAGCCTGCGGACAAGTATTTCAAACCATAAAACATGAAAAATGAAGTATAAAAAGAAAGAAAAAGAAAAAATTGTTGTAAATACAAGAAAACAACAAAAAATGTGCGAAAACGAACTGTAGTGGCAGTTACAAAGGCAGATCTTAGAAGCATGATGCAGAGGGCAAGGGGTCACAATGAGACCCTAAATGTAAAAGTTAAAGAACCGCCGGGTAAAATGTGTTAGAAGTAAATAAGAGAAACCATATTGACAGATATAAACACCTATCTCATTAAAAACAGACCATAGCGAACGATGTAAACAGCGTTCGCTTGTTTGTATGTATTGTGTTTTTACGTTGCGTGGAACCAGTGGTTATTCAGCAACGGGACCAACGGTTTTACATGACTTCCCAACCACGTCTAGAGTGAACTTCTATCACCAGAAATACACATCTCTCACCCCTCAATGGAATGCCCGAGAATCGAACTCGCGACCACCGAGGTGGTAGACCAACACCATACCGACCACGCCACTAAGGCGTTGTGAACACCGCTCGTACAAAATTATTTCAGATAATACAATTGTTCACTCCGTTACAGCAGCCCAAATAGCGATTTTCGTCTTTAATTTTGCTGCTATATTCTCTCTCTCTCTCTCTCTCTCTCTCTCTCTCTCTCTCTCTCTCTCTCTCTCTCTCTCTCTCTCTCTCTCATATTCAATTCAGCAAAATGTTACTCAGTAACTTGGTTTTTTTTAGAATTTTTCAACGAGTTTATTTATATTTTATAATACGTATAATGACAAAAAACTAAAACTAACCTTTCTCACATTCTAAACAGAAAGGTTATATTATTCAAAAACTAAATTCCAGTCCTATGGTACGTCTGGGAAGTGAAATAATGAAAAACAGAAATTATTAAAGTATAATGCAAATGCCTACTTAACAAATATCTGTCCAATAGAAGTAAAAACAACTAAAAAGGCCAAGACAGGATTTTCTCTGGAACCAAAACCGCCCACAAAATCATGACTTGCCTCGTACAGCTGCTTAAACGGTGTTACGCGTTATGCAACCCATGGCAGGTAATTCCATACAGAGATTATTTACGGCAGGTAAATGCATTGTAATCTCAAGGGAGCACAGGTTGCATCGCGTCTACAGTAAATAATGTTATACAATTAGTACGATGCAATTTAAAGGAGGTGAAGCATATTGAAATTCAAAAGGGCTGACATCCTTATCATACTTCAAGGCTACATTCTTTTACTTTTCAGTCTCTCTCTCCCTCTCTCTGTCTCTCATTATTTATACACACACACACATATACATATAAATAAATATATATTATATATATAATATATATATATATATATATATATATATATATGTGTGTGTGTGTGTGTGTGTGTGTGTCAATACAGTCCACGGGAGAAAAGAGAATAAAACACTAATAGAACAGCTCCATAGTTTCGCCTTTCCATCAGGCCTCTTCAAAAGCTTTATTATAACAAATAAAAGCTCTTGAAGAGGCCTGATGGAAGACGAAGTCGCCGAAACTATTCTACTAAGAGTGTTTGATTCTCTTTTCTACTGTGGATTATATTGACATACCTCATCTTCGTGGTATGAAGATATTATATAATATTATATATATATATATATATATATATATATATATATATATATATATATATATATATATATATATATAATATATATATGTGTGTGTGTGTGTGGGTGTGTGTGTGTTGTGTGTGGTGTGTGTGTATATATATTATATATATATATATACATATATATATATATATATATATATATATATATATATATATCTTTTGTGTATGTAATCGTGAATAAAGGCAAAAACTACCACGTAGTTCAGAATGCAAAGGTTAAACGGCTTTTTTTTTCATTAGTGTCTGAGAACCAACATGATTTCAAAGAGCTGACACACAAAAATAAAAAATAAAAAAAAAAAAAAAAATAAAAAAAAAAACTGCGCAGGCGCATCTTTGCCTGACTACACTTAAAAGCCTAAAAAAGGTTCCTTATCTCGCTTTAATAATGTGTTATCATCGATTCGCCAGCGTCCATTTAACAAGTATAGAGCAAGCAAAGTAGAACAGGATTTTTGAGAAGAAAATATAAATCCATTCACTTTAAACCCCCCAAACCCCCCCACCCCACCCACCATCCACCAACAACACTGCCTCTCCCCGTCGACCCCATACATGTAAAGGCTCAAGTTCATTAATGGTTAATTTAAAGGTGTTATTCAATTTTGGATAAAATACCGTAATGAGGAACTTCCACATCTTTCCTTCATTTCTGCTTGGTCAATCTAACCTCTCTCCTCCCCTACCATCTCCCCTCCCTCATAAAAACGCAGATATAAACAAGCAAAACTGACAGCAGAAGAATCTAGTTTATTTTGGGACTTGATAGCGCGTGAGTGCGGTAATGGATGTTTGCACTTTCTTATTTTTGCATTTTTGCATATTTCGATACTGCAGATAATGTCACAGCTTGAGACCTACTGTCTTTAGAAGGCTAATTTATCAAAGCAGTTTCCAGTTCTTTATCAAAGCAGTTTCCAGTTCCTTGAAGAAAACATTAAAAAGGAAATATGAACTTGTAATTATCTCTGCAATTTTTTTATGTTGCATTTTTTTCATTTGTTCTCCACACGACTTTTAAATGGCATAGACCTGAAAT
>NC_087215.1:27936988-27939214 GCF_015104395.2 Macrobrachium nipponense | reverse complement strand
ATAAGGCAGACTCTCTCTCTCTCTCTCTCTCTCTCTCTCATACAGAACGTCACAACGAGCAAAATTGTGAATGTGATTTGGCTATGCACACAACATCATTTCAATAAAAAAATTCTACACTAAGGACAATTCCTAGTAATTCACAACCTTGTTTTCAGTCCTCAAGTGAGATACATTTGTAAACACAAACCAAAATAAACCTTTCTCGTGAACATAACGAAATACACGTGAGAAAAAATATATCGCAGTTTAAGGCTACACAAAAAAATTTCCTATCTCAGCAAATAAAAAAAAAATGAATTTATCAAATTCCAAAGGAATAAGACTTGAAGGCCTCAACAACTCTTACGCATCCAAGTCGCAGCCAGATGAGACCATTAACAAGTGATCTTTCCAGACTAAAAGGTTTCTGAGACTTTGTATCAATGATCCATTTTCTACTAAAAGCAGAAATAAAATTGATTTTAAGAGAATTTTTTTTAAGGAGTCAGTATTTTTTTAGAGTATATCTTAAAAGCATCTTATACTTGGAAACAGAAAACAAGATCACATTTCATTGAAAATCTTTTAAAAAATTTATTTCAGATGGTTTCATCATCAACTGTAAAAATAACTTCTTTTTAAGTTACTTTAATTTGGGATTGGGACCAACTTCAGGTTATAAACTCTGTTAAAAGTATTAGCTTTTTTATTTGGCTTACTTAGCCTTCAATCATTTAAGTTAATTCTTTTCTTTAATTTTTACAAAGCATAAAATGAAAGGGTCAATTTAAACACTGCCAGGAGAGTTTATCCATTCGCACATTTCAAAGGCTTGAGGGTATTATTAGCGCGGTCTGATGCAAGCGGCATTTCTTCATTTTTATCATTTCAAAGACTTGGCTAAACCTTGGACATAAACAAGGTTTATATAAAAAACGGGAATTGTTCTGAAACAAATGTTTATGTGACGAACGAACAGAGTCCCCTTTTCTAACCCAAGCTCGAATATTGTAAGCAAAAGTAAAATGAAGGGCGTCTGAAGAAGCCTAACCGCAAGGCAACGAAGAAGATTGTTAATTAGAGAAAATTAGAAGAAGAAATATAATTCCAAAGCATGGCAGGAGGAGGAAAGTCTCTGAACTGTGGCAACCTAAAAGGATTTAAACTATTCACAGAGTAGATGTGAGAGGTGGTGGCCATCTAGGTATTACCAGACCACATCATAGGAGGAGGACGACGACGACGAATAGCAAGGCATTTTTTAAAAATGCAATAGCTCTCTTTCGAAACTTATCTCTGTTGACTAGTCAGAGACCAGATGGCCGCACCAGGCCTCTTCTTCTCTTTCACACCTCCCACTTATAGTCTGTGCTGTCACAAGGCCAATCATAGTCTGTGCTGTCAAAAAGCCACTCATAGTCTGTGCTGCCACAAGGCCAATCATAGTCTGTGCTGTCAAAAAGGCACTTATAGTCTGTACTGTCACAAGGCCCCCCATAATCTGTGTTGTCAAAAGGCCACTCGTAGTCTGTGCTGTAATATGGCCACATAATTTGTGCTGTCACAAGGCCACTTATAGCCTGAGCTGTCACAAAGCCAGCGCAATCTAAACCAGTCAATCTTTTGACACAGAAGTATGTAAGATCTTTCTTTCTAAGAGACTGGGAAAGGATTTCTTCAGTCCTTCAACCTTGTCGACTTTAACTAAGTAGACACATTAACATTTCTGTCACCTTTCTCTGTTCCCGTCAAGATAAAAACAAGTACGAATACATTCAAACTGCTCGTTTATAAAAGATTGTCAAAAGCAAAAGGGCATGTGCATTATATGCTAAGCACTATAAATAAAGTTTTAAATCAGAGATAGACATTTAAATCTCAAGAAACGAAGGTTAAATATGCAAATGACTAAGTATAATTTGCATGGGAACGGTTTAGTCTTGAGAAAATGTAAAAAGAACAAAATAGCAATAGCAAATAAAAATATTCCAAGCAGTTAAAAAGGAAACGGAAAGTTGAAAGCAAACAGAAGGTTCCACTTGCACAAAAGCAACGTTAAAATATACCAAGAATTCATTTTCATGATTGTCATCCTTCATTTTAGAAGGACCTTCTATCCGTTCTTAATTTGTCTATCAGATTAATCCTTTTTTGATAGTGTTTTGTTTGTTTGTCTGGAACTGTTTATAGTCTTTCAAAATAAACCTTTCCAAATACAGAGAAACTCAGCTCACAGAGATGGAA
>NC_087215.1:27919488-27926988 GCF_015104395.2 Macrobrachium nipponense | reverse complement strand
TCTCTCTCTCTCTCTCCTCTCTCTCTCTCTCTCTCTCCTCTCTCTCTCTCTCTGTAAGTCAAACTGCGCATAATCCTTCCATAAATACTTCAATTTCCTCTCTCTCTCTCTCTCCTCTCTCTCTCTCTCTCTCTCCTCTCTCTCTCTGACTCTCTGTAGTCTGCGTTCTATGGTTTCCTCCATAAATTCCCGTTTCCTCTCCTCTCTCTCCTCTCTCTCAGTCTCTCTCTCATCTCTCTCTCTCTAGCTGGTCTTAGTTTCTCCAATTGACATTTCTTTTTTTTTTTTTTTTTTTTTTTTTTCTACGTTAATACTACGTATTCTCCATCTCCATCCCCCCCCCCTCCCCCCCCCTCCTCCCTCGCTATCCTTTTCCTAGCTATTGTCTTCTCTTAACCTTGTTTTTTATTTCTTTTATCGTTCATTCTCCACATACCGCCACCTAATATCTGTCTCCAATACCCCATAAAATTGCCCTCCGCCCACTCCTATCTCCAACCCCTCCACCCACATCAACTCGAGGTCAGAATACCCCCAACCCCTTACCCACTCCTAACCCCCAACCAAAATTATTCCTGTTCGCCTGCTATGCGTCGTAGTCTTACGTGGAATTGCCTCTCTCTCTCTCTCTCTCTCTCTCTCTCTCTCTCTCTCTCTCTCTCTCGTTTCCATATCTTTGGCATATTAAGTAACTTTTTTTTCTTATTACTCCCTTCTCAGTTTCCTTTCCTCCTTCCCATCCCGATTATTCGTCTCTTTTTAATTCAAAGTTCGCATCTCACCGCGCATTTGTTTTCCTCCCACATCATTCTGTTGTTCTTCTCATTGGTATTTCATCCTTTATCTTTTCTCATTGGCTTTTCATTCTTCCTTAAGCGTCTTCTTCCTTTTCATTTCAATCTCAATTCTTTCTCCTTTTGTATCATACGTATGTCCCTTCCTATTTTCGTGTCTTGATTTTCAGTATAATTCTCAATGTGCCTTAATTCCTCTTTTCAAGCTCTTGCATTTTCCAGCATTCTTCTTATACTCAATCTCCTCCTTATTAGAATAATCCTCTTTTAACGTAAAACTCTACTGTCCTCATTTTGCATGTCCTCTCCTTTTAATATATAATAATCCTCTTTTTTATTCTTATTTCTCTGGTCCCTCCCTCTCCCCACACCAACACCCCCGCCCCTTTTCTTCCTTCTCTCAACTCTCCCTATTTCATCCATTTACCTTTTGCTTCCATCATCTCTTTATTGCTTCTATTCCGGTTTCATTTCGAAACGAAACTCATGCCTGTGTCTAGTTCTCCGTTTATTTCCTAATCTCCTTTCACTGTCCTATCTCTCCCTTTTCATTCTCCACCAGCTTCCGTGCTCCCCAACCCTTCCCTTTTATGCTTCAATTCTTTTAATTTGCCTCCGCCCATCCTACCATCACCGGCTTATTTCCAAAACGTCTACTTTAGTCTACTTACCCGTCCAGGTTTCCAAAGACTCAAAATTATGGTCGATCTAGGGTAGCATTTACTGCAATCTCTTTTCGTTGCCGTCGCATCTTTTAATTTCTCATTTCCTTTTTAACTATTTTTATTCGCCAATCCTCCTTTCTACATCACTCTTCTTCTTTCAACCCCGCAATGAAGCTTTTATTCACTAATCTCCTCCCTTTACAATCCTTAGTTTCCCGTTTTTCTTATTACCCAGGTCTCTTCCTCCCTTTAATTATTCTCCCCTTCATTTCTCATTTCCCTTTTAGCTATTTTTTTTACGTCAGTCTTCTTTCTACATCCCTCTTCTTCTTTCAACCCCGCAGTGAATCTTTCATTCATTAATCTCCTCCCTTTACTACTTAGTCTCCCGTTTTTCTTATTACACACCTATTATTCCCTAACTTTAAATTTAATTTTCCACTCCATTACATGATCGATCTCTGTTCCTCCACCCCATCTTTTCATTCCCTCTCCCTCCATCTCCACATCCTTCTAGGTAATGTCCTTAGTTGACTTATCACCCCTAACATCACATCAGCCTCTTTTCCTCCCTCTTTTGTATCGATGCCCAGGCAAAATGCAATTGATGTGTCTTGTTTTCTCGGCGATACCACGTAACCCCTTTTCCAGCACATACCCAGCAACGGGCAAGGTCAACGCTGACAATAGGCGGGCCGAAGGAATGGCGGCGTTGTCTGGAAAATATAGTGGGGAGTGTTTCTTTGTAGTGTCTGGATAGTACCTGTTGTTGTTGTTGTTTTTGCTGTTGTTGGCGATGCCTGTATCCGAAAGGGATTTCCTGCTGCCAAAGCTGCTTTTAATACTAGTTTCCTTCTTCTAAAGTTAGCTGTTCAACTCTTTTATCCGGTTTCATTTACGATACAACAGTTTATAGTAGGAATGTGGCGGTAAACATCTCGGTTTCATTTCCCTACAGTTGTCTTCTTTAGGAGGAAATGGAATATATATATATATATATATGTATATATATATATATATATATATATATATATATATATATATATATATATAGCATTGATCCATTTCCTCCTGAAGAAGACAACTGTCGAGAAATGAAACGGAGAATGATTACCGCCACATTCCTACTTTTACATCGCTAACAACAACAAAAACAACAACAATAACAGGTATGTTATATATAAAGCTGACGGTTGGACCATGTATGTATGTATGTATGTATGTGTGTGCGTATGTCCGCTACAGACGGCGAAACTACTGGACCGTGTTGAACCCAAGTCGGACCATGTAGATTTTACAGGGGATAGTTTTAAGCCGGAGACCATTTTGGTCCTAAAATCCGGTGGGACATCCAGCCATGCTAACTTCTTTAAAATTCACTTTGTAGAAAAAACTAAACATATTTCAGACAGAACTTTTCTCGAGGATTCCAAACATGCTCTTACCCTTCATCTACAATGAAAAATTGCGGTTCAAGCAAAGTCAGACCAAATATGTTGCATTTATAGAGGATGGTGTTTATCCGGGTGCCATTTTGATCAGAATAACCGGCCACATATCTCAAATACTATATTGTTTATATGTGACCTTACTGTTGATATTATGTATATATATGATTTTTTAAGATGTACCATAAAAATATATTAACAAACATCTAAATTTATTTTTTACCCATGAATATGACAGATCCCTATTATGATTCACCCAATATGAATTAGAATTCAAATAATTTCAACATAAATGTATGGTGAATACCATGGTTATTAAGCAAATGTATATATGCGTCATTTATTTAAAAGAAATACTATAGGGTTATTTTAATAAGAGTGGTGGACTTGCACGACCGTTATGCCGATAATGATAATGATAATGATAATGAATGATGATGATGATCCCCCAAACAGAGCAGAGGCTGGCAGACCAAGTAAGGAACATAAAGAAAAAGAACTGGCTCTCCCCACCAACAGAAAGAGAAGAACTGGAAAGGGAAATGTCACACGACAACGAATTACACGAAGACGAACTGAGAGACGATAATAATAATAATAATAATAATAATAACAATAATAATAATAATAATATCAATTCCTAAGCTACTATGATTGGATCCCTCCTCAACCTGTAACTTTCACTACTACTACCTTTATTCCTACTACTACTACTACTATTAATAACTAATAATAATAATCAGTTTTGCGTGACTACATAATTCATAAAAATCCCACCTTATATAGGTTGTACGTGTTTTACTTAGTAATAATAATGATAGTAATTAAAATAATAATAATGATGAGTCCCCACAACTTGCTTCATTAGCTCGCTCGTGTTAAAAAGCCCATTTAACCAGAACTAACCCGAGAATAATAGTTCGAAACCCGTTAATAATGGAATCACCCATGAATAAGATTCATCCCTCTGCCGTTAATAGAACCTCCCAGGATGATTGGCTATTCTGGACAGGTAGAGATATTCTCTGATCATCGGCACTCCAAGGTTCACCCCGGATACATAGTCATCCCGAACTGTAACCGAGTACAGGAGATTCCCTGAAAAAGCAGGTCGCCATATCTTATAAATAAACCATATATTCTTTTTGAAAACAGACTAATTGTGTTTCCCTCACCCAAATTACCTGCAGAATACCTCATTGATTCTAACCTATCCTAACCTAACCTAACCTAGAGCCATGGCAAAAAAAAACCGGGACTGGAACGATGCTAGTATACATCACGGGAACTTGCCACCCGGAGACAACTTCAACCGTTTTTGCAGTGCTTTTTATAGCAGCGATACATTTTCTGTGTCATACTGGGCTTATTCGTGAATACATTGATTACGTTGTCGATTTGTTTGTTTGGTGCGTCTGTTGCTTATTATTACTATTATTATTGTATGTTGGAAGTAATTCCTTTTAAAAATGTTTTATTGAAAATTATTGCTGCATCAGCTGCATGTAGCAATAACTTTCAGCTATTATTATAATAACTATAATAACTATTATTATTAACTATAATAATTATTATTATTATCTTTATTATTATTATTAACTATTAATAACTTTTTTTTTTTTTTTTTTGCTCTATCACAGTCCTCCAATTCGACTGGGTGGTATTTATAGTGTGGGGTTCCGGGTTGCATCCTGCCTCCTTAAGGAGTCCCATCACGTTTTCTTACATAATGTGCCGTTTCTAGGATAACACTCTTCTGCATGAGTCCTGTAGCTACTTCAGCCTCTAGTTTTTCTAGATTCCTTTTCAGGGATCTTGGGATCGTGTGTCCTGAAGGTGGGCTCCGAATATGATTATGGTACGATTTCCACTGGCATATCCCATATCCTTCTTATTTATATTTTCCAGATCTTGATACTTATCCATTTTTTCCCTCTCTTTCTCTTCAACTCTGGTGTCCCATGGTATTGCGACATCAATGAGTGATACTTTCTTCTTGACTTTGTCAATCAACGTCACGTCTGGTCTGTTGCACGTATCACCCTATCTGTTCTGATACCATAGTCCCAGAGGATCGTGCCTGATCGTTTTCTATCACTCCCTCAGGTTGGTGCTCGTACCACTTATTACTGCAAGGTAGCTGAGTTTCTTGCACAGGCTCCAGTGGAGGGCTTTTGCCACTGAATCATGCCTCTTTTTGTACTGGTTCTGTGCAAGTGCCGGGCATTCGCTTGCTATGTGGTTTATGGTTTCATTTTTCGTATTGCACTACTATATTGGGGAGGATGTTATTCCGGTCTATCGTTCTTTGAACATATCTGGTTCTTAGGGGCCTGATCTTGTGCCGCTGTTATCATCCTTCAGTTTCCTTCTTTAGCTCTCCCCTCTGTAGCCATTGCCATGTGTCATCGCTGGCTAGTTCTTTAGTCTGTCTCATGTATTGTCCGTGCATTGGTTTGTTGTGCCAGTCCTCTGTTCGTCTGTCATTCTCCGTCTCTGTATATTTCTGTTGTCTTCGTTTAACTTTATTAGTCCTTCTTCCCATGCACTCTTTAGCCACTCGTCTTCACTGGTTTTCAGATATTGCCCCAGTGCTCTGTTCTCGATGTTGACGCAGTCCTCTATACTTAGTAGTCCTCTCCCTCCTTCCTTTCGTGTTATGTATAGTCTGTCCGTATTTGCTCTGGGTGTTAGTGCTTTGTGTATTGTCATATGTTTCCTGGTTTTCTGATCTATGCTGCGGAGTTCTGCCTTCGTCCATTCCACTATTCCTGCGCTGTATCTGATGACTGGCACTGCCCATGTGTTTATGGCTATTATTATTATTATTATTATTATTATTATTATTATTATTATTATTATTATTATTATTCACAGCAGCATGAGTCTTGAAATGGAGACAAATCCAATAGTTATTTATACATACGTATATTTATTTACAAATACATCTCTACAGAGATGTATTTGTAAATATGCGTACCCATAAGGAACTTGAGATTTGTTTCTAAAATATTATTATTATTATTATTATTATTATTATTATTATTATTATTATTATTATTATTATTATTATTATTATCTCTACGTTACCCATATCGGCCATCCCCAAGAATAGGCCCAACCCTACTTTGTATTTATGCTTATGTCTTAATTCGAAAAGTTGTTTCTCATAAGCCCTGCTTATATAAAATAGAAGAGCCAATCTCCCACTTTGACGGGAAGAAGAACACTGGATTGGAAAGAAACTAAAGCACCGTAAGAGTAAAAATGAGCAGGGCAGACCCATTTGCTACCTGATGATAGCATTCAAGTTCCTTGGTTTCAGATTTCCAGAACAGAGAATTAGGAAGTGTCTGCAGTTTTTCACCAGAGTTGAAGGCCACCCTTTACCCACTTTTTTTTCCTTTCTTCATCTGGCATTTGCTAGATTAAGACATTAAGACATCCGTCCCATCCACATCTGATTTGAAGAGAAGGGGGTGGAGAGACAACGACATTTGACCTATCAAACGCCTACTCCACAAGTCATTCCCTGGGACTTCCCCTACCTAACCAACCCCCAAAACCCCACCCACCACACCCAGGCATTCCTGGAGTAAGTTCCTCGTCCGATGGTAACCCCCTGTCAACCCCATATCACCTGCAAAAAAGCCTTATTCCCGCAGGGGACACCTGTGGTTAGAAGTCGTCTTTTTTTCTCAAGGATTGGATTACCTGTCGTCAACGTAGCATTACTCTTAGATCTGACGTCTATACTGTTCCCAGCTAATTTAGTACGGTGCACCATGACGGAAGTTTATTACTCTATTTATTGGCTAATGTTTTTACTATTTAAGAAATTGGTTTCTGCTATAGAATATCTGATCTTTCGCGGTAACCATCGTTAAATTTGGCTGTTCGTAGCTTTTCACGTAGTTTTACAAACAAATAATTTTGTATCTAATTCTTATTTTTATTGTCACCGTAACTTCTGCGCTCTAATAGGAAGAACTTTAATTTACATATATATATATATATATATATATATATTATATATATATATATATATATATACATATATAATTATATGCATGTGACTGTGTGTTGATACGTGAGTGAGTGTGTGTGCGTGAGTACTGCCGTCACACAGCAAGTCATTTAGACCATATATCATTACACTTCCTACTTAGCGGGTTGTTTTTATTTGTTGTGCATTTATTGTATTCTTTGTTTGTATATTGTTTTTACGTTGCATGGAACCAGTGGTTATCCAGCAACGGAAACAACGTCTTTACGTGACTTTCGAACCACGTCGAGAGTGAACTTTATCACCAGAAATACACATCTCTCGAGAATCGAACTAGCGGCCACCGAGGTGGCAGGCCAAGACTATACCGATTACGCCACTGAGGTGCTCTGTATTTATTGTAAATGTCGTTATTACAGCACGAAAATATACATAAGACAAAGTTTCCACCCGTGCTGAAGTAAGTACTGGTGTAACTGTGTTACCAGGATATACATCAAGAAAGGGTAAGCAGATTTGGATGACACTGGGTGAAAACAGGTTATCTGGAATGACAGTGGAAACCAATCTTCTACCTTGTTTTTTGC
>NC_087215.1:27911988-27914488 GCF_015104395.2 Macrobrachium nipponense | reverse complement strand
AGCTATTTTTTTTTTTTTTTACTCCTCACTTTCCATAAGTTTTTACGTACTTATAAGCATCTCTAAATACACTTCCAATTATACTGGACTTTAAAATGTCGGATTTCTCATTCAATTATTGGCTAAGGAAATCTTCGAAACCCAAAGACATAACAGCTGCTGCATATC
Organism: Macrobrachium nipponense; assembly: GCF_015104395.2. NCBI lineage: Eukaryota > Metazoa > Arthropoda > Malacostraca > Decapoda > Palaemonidae > Macrobrachium > Macrobrachium nipponense. The sequence goes on along the minus strand of NC_087215.1, from coordinate 27,914,320 downwards.
CGACTTTGTTAGCAAATATAGTTGTCCAACTGCTTGGTCCCGATGAAGATGTTAATAACATTGTGACATTCCTTAGAGACGTTAAACATCATAACGAAATTTGATATTTGGCCTCTTGGTACGTTGCCAAGTACTGTATATACACTTTTGCAACATTTTTATGTCTATTTTTAATTTTTTACTTTTTTTACACTAAGAGTTATATGCATATCCTAAATTCAGTTATAATTTTTTATGGAGAATATCAGTTTTTACCAGATGTCACTTTTTACCATAGTTTTAAAAGAATGTTTATTTTATGTATTCAGTTCATAATTTCATTGACATAAATCTCAAAACAAATTCATTATAGCGCTGAATAACCTTTTGGATTTCAGTGCTTGGCTTCAAGCCAAAATTCCATATTCCATTCCATTCCATTCCATTCCATTCCATTCCATTCCACAAACCCCAAGGCTTTAAAATCCCTACATTTATCGGCATAGACCAATAAGTAAGTATTATTGTTTCGGAACTAATCCATTTTCCTGAAAAATTATTTATTATAATTTCAGCTCAGAATTATTCGTAAATTCCGACGAAATTCAAGATTTTGTAATTACTATACTGTGTAACTTCCATTATTTACCATCGTTTCTATTGCATCTACATTTATAGGCTGCCCAAATGACTTAATGATAAACAAATTCAACCAGCAGTCTACCTACGCATCTATGTATCTGACACTTCCAACTACTGTAGCGTTGTCTCACATTATTTATTTGCTTTTCATACCCGTTTCTCACAAAATCAGCGCACTTTGGACTGGTTTATACTGATCCTACTTCATGAAGATTTTATAAAATACCAGTCCCAAACCCGGATAAAATTGAACGAAATATAGGATTTACACCAAAGGCCAAGCACTGGGACCTATCAGGTCATTCAGCACTGCGACGGAAATTGAGAGTAGAAAAATTTGAAAGGTGTAACAAGAGGAAAACTTCGCTGTTGCACTTTCCAATTGTCAGGAGAGTGTGGATAGCAAGATGGAAGAAAAGTTAAGTATATCTTAGTTTTACCAGACCACTGGGCTGATTAACAGCTCTCCTAAGGCTGCCCTAAGGATTAGATATTTCTACGTGGCTAGGAACCAATTGGTCACCTAGCAACGGAACCTACAGCTTATTGTGGGATCCGAACCACACTATATCGAGAAATAAATTTCTATCACCAGAAATAAATTCCTCTGATTCCGCGTTGGCAGAGCCGGGAAGCAAGATGGAAGAAAGAGAATATGAACGGATGTACAGTCAAAGGAATGAAAGATGTTGCAGTTAGGGGCCGAAGGGACATTGGGAAGAACTTTAAGTAATGCCTACAGGGCACCGCGCGAGGTGCACTGACGGCGCTAGCCCCCTACGGGGCCAAACCCGGATAAAAGAAGAGGAATGAGGATAGGGATAATGGAAGTGACTGGTAAAAAAAAGATAGAGAACAAACTTCTGTCTAGCAATGCAACAGCTGGTTCGAACTGTGGCCCGTGAACCAACCAAGAATCCAAGACCTGTAGGTTTTGTTTTATCTCTTCATTCATGCATACATATACTTAAAACAAATTTATACATGCATTTAACTATCTAGTCCAGTGGTTCTTGTATGGTGTTTTTACGTTGCATGGAACCAGTGGTTATTCAGCAACAGGTCCAGTGGTTCTTAGCCTGGGGGAAAAAATGAGAAAAAAACTCTCTAATTATATTCGTTATTTTCTTAACAAGTGAGGTGAGGAACCAATATTCAGAAGCACCTGGGGCGGGAGGGGGGGGGGGGGGGGGGGGGGGTCGGCGGGGGAGCGCGTCAGCAATTTCTAGGATGAAGCTCGAGCCCTAGGGAAAAATGAGAAAAAATTCTATAATTATATTCGTTAGTCTCTTAACAAGAGTGAGGAAGTAATATTCATAAGTTTATGAAAAATGCAAAAAGTATCATCACCTTATAACTTCACTTGCCTAGAGTCTACTTACTCTAGTTAGGCTCGTTGGGCTCACCATGTTTTGTAATTATTGACCTCCCTTCCTATCCCTCGAAACCTCTTTTCTCTCTCTCTCTCTCTCTCTCTCTCTCTCTCTCTCTCTCTCTCTCTCTCTCTCTCTCTCTCTCTCTCTCTCTCTTATTTTTTTTCCTTTAAATCTGGGAGGGAATTTGACTCATAGATGCAAGGGGGGTCGCGAAGGAGGAAGGACCAACTCCTAGAGGGGGGCTGTGTCATAAAAAAAGGCTAGAACCACTGATCTATACTCTGTTTTTTTCATCTGTCCATCCGTCTGTTCTGTTTTCGCATGGTATCACTGCG
>NC_087215.1:27829488-27906988 GCF_015104395.2 Macrobrachium nipponense | reverse complement strand
TGGATATCTCCAAAAAACCTCGAAGAAAATAGAAAATGTAAAAAGCTGCAACTGCATCCTCCAGAAGAGGTGGGATTTGCATAAGGCCGCAGGAGCTTATTCAACATGTATAGCACTCAGGTAACGACCGGGTGGGCAGGATACCGTCTACCGCCGTTCATTATATCCAGGAGTTCATTAGAAATCAAAGACAGAACGCCCTGTTCATTATATCGCAAATGTCTGGGATGCAGAGAAAAGGGATTTCACGAATGAATGATTTTTAGTTCGCTGGAGCCTACTTTCTCTGACTCACTTCTCCACGGGCTCTCATGTCTCATTTTAACCCATTGCCACAAGCCCCAGACCTTACATGTACACGTATACTTTACTGAGAGCGATTTTCCCATTATCTTCTCACATTTCTTCCATCGGTATCACCTTCCACTGTCAACTTGGGAATTCTAGCCACGATTTATATAAATGTATAAACGCTCAAAGAGACCGGTATTATAAATCGTTTATACAAGCTAAAAATCAATTCGAGCTTTGCAATCACGACGCCAAATAACCCTAAATCAATCTATCATTTTCAAAAGAGCTACGTTGTATTTCAGACTTTGTTCATATTCTAGCAGCCTTTATTATTTATATGCGGTGACTTCAGAAAATGCCAAACTTTCGTAAATGGGAATTTATTCTCTACAAGATGTGGGACTCTAAGTCCTTCGCTCCGTTTTGTTCTCCTACCCCCTCTCACCCGGCCCCCAAATGAATATATCAGTAATGGGGTCAGTTTTAGTCGTGAACGTAACTAACGTCATTTATGACAATAGGTGAATATCAAGTAATGATACCGAGATATCTACAGATCCTAAGAATACGATTCTAATCGCAGTAAGTACCCTTTATAAATTAGAAAAGTTACATAATTGCAAAAGCTGAAGAACGTGCAAGCTGCAAAAATATTCCTGCACAATTTCTTTTACAATTTTCCAGTTAAGTTAAAAAAAAACATTTATTACTACATCTACTAACAACTGCAAAACCATTATAATGGTTATACCCGGTAAAGAAGGGAAAAAACTGACGTCATTCAAGTACAGTGAGGGAGCAACTATTCCTCACTATGACCTCAGCCCCATCCAAGGGTTTTATTTTCGCTAGTTTTTTCGTCGCTGGAAACTTCTCCCAACGTATAAAAAAAAAAAAATAAAATAAAAAATAAAAACTTGGAAAATATCCACTGCTGTCTTGGCCGCTGATTAAAACTAATACATGAATTTAAGCAATTTTACCATCATTGTGATATTAGCTTAACTTACCACTAATGTGACTGAATCTGAAATAACTCTGACACAGAGAACATCTTTGCCGTCCCAGCCAGGATAATTTGTTTTTTAAATGAATAAATAAATAAATAAATAAATAAGGGAGGTTGAGCAAAGGGTCTACGTCTCAGCCCTTTAGAAATCGAAACATTACCGAAACTTACAATTAACTTCAGTGGTCTGGTACCACAATGAAGCCTTAAAGTGGATGGTTCCACAAGGCGTCAGCCCTTCGGTTCTCAACGATTATTTTGGGATGAGGCTGCTAGCCTTATGCCTTTCGTAACGCTAATTGCGACCCAACAAAATTATTTACCTACTACAGTAAGTAATTTACAGCTTAGATCAACATAGACACGGCGGGCTTTAACGGAAACTCGCTAAGAAATCAAGCTTAGGAGACAAAGGTCTCAACCAATGAACTATGTACATATATATAGTGTGTGTGTGTGTGTGTGTGTGTGTGTGTGTGTGTGTAATACCACCTATATGTCTTTTACCCAATGGGTGTCACTCTTCCCACTCTCAAGAGACTGTTATTGGATGAGACTGCTAGTCCCATACCCATCGTCACATTGGCAACGACCCACCACAGACCACCAACAGCCACCGTGAATGGAATATATATTTAAAGGCAAAGGCCAAGCGCTGGGAACTACGACGTCATTCACCGCTAAAATAGAAATTGAGAGTAAAGAAGTTTTAAAGATGCTGAAAGAACTATTAGGACGGGTTGGAGAGTAAGATGGAAGAAAGAGAATATGAATCGAGGTACAGTAAAAAGAATGAAAGAGGTTGCAGTTAGAGGCCGAAGGTGATTCTGCAAAGAACCTTAAGTAATGCATACAGTCCACCTCGAGAGATGCACTAACGGTACTATCCTCCTACGGAGTAGACAGACAACACAATTGAATTTTGGCAAAAATTACTCTACAAAATTGCATCTCTCCTAGGAATCAACCTCGAAGCCCTCGTTTGTGACGCGAGTGTTACGAAGAATAACTTTAATACATCACGATATCTGGAGCGCCGAAAGAAATAATGACAAAAAAGCACTTAAATATGCCATTTAATCATCACAAAACGTAGAAATCCATTTTAGACAGAATGTCTGCTAAAAGTCTACGGGAGGTTCACATACATTTTTAATCAGCGGCTTTTGCTTGATCTCTTTAATCAAGTGTTATCACGAGTACTACTCTAGTCATTCTTTGTAAACAAGTAAACAAAGACACTGAGAAAACGTTCCACTATATCGTAACTCCAAACGGGAAACTGAAAACTTTAAAGAGGATAATGAAGAACGAAAAGAAAAATTTTACACAGGAAAAAATAAATACTTCTTTCCAAGAAAACCGAGTAAAATAAATTTGCAGGAATAAACCACATTATCATGGTCACGTAGGCTTAACCTAGAATAAAGCAGTTAAGGAGATGCACAGTACAACAAACATGGCATAAATTCTGTTCAGCGTTTCCTAATATTATTATAGCTCATTAAAACTATATATCACGCTCCATAATCATTTTACTTTTCGCAAATATTTTTTTCCATTCTGTATAGCGATACTGCGAAATATAAAGAATTTTGTATCACTTATTTTCACTACAAAGCATATGTTTATATATATGAACTGGATATTGGTACGGCAGCCGTATCGCTGATTGCGATAGATATTGGTGCGGCTGTGAATTGCGCATGCGCGAACCCTTGTTTACCGCCTCAGGCATATCAATGACAGCAAGAAAATGACGACCTAGCAACGTGAACCATGTAAATTATAATACATCAGTTTTCGCTGAAAAACAGATGTTTTCAGGTTTCAACAAGCTGAAAAAGGCAATGGACGTCAACGAAGAGTCAAACTTCCAGAAATTGTATATCCGTAGGTCACGAACGATCGAATTGGCCCTGAAAAGAGCTCCGAAGAGGAGATTCAAAGAAGATTTGAAGCTTGGCTAGCAAGGTAGTGCAGCAGTCAGTAGTGCGTCCAATATGGGGAACATGCTGTTAATATAGACCATTTGGATGATTACTTACGATTGATTAGACCGTTTACCAGAGGATAGACTTTGGTAGTTTTCTTTACTACCATGAATACAGCAGGGCACGATTTCTGTGTACTTCAAGTCTTCTTTGAATCTCCTCTTCGGAGCTCTTTTCAGGGCCAATTCGATCGTTCGTGACCTACGGATATACAATTTCTGGAAGTTTGACTCTTCGTTGACGTCAATTGCTTTTTTCAGGTCGTTGAAACCTGAAAACATCTGTTTTTCGGCGAAAACTGATGTATTATTACACGGTTCAGAGGAGATTCAAAGAAGATATGAAGTACACAGATAGATTAGTTTAGTTTTATTTTTCGTGTATATAGCCAAAATATAAGTTTAAGTATTATTGTGAATTTTTTTATATTTTCATTTAATGTGAAAATGTTTTGGTGCTTTGGTGATGACAGTATGGTGCTTCACTTTGACATTTTGAATTGAACATGTTCAGCGAAACAATTCAGTTCGACTATTATTACTACTGTCGCTGATCTTCTAGTGCCGTACCTATAGCTCTTAGCAACAGTGCACGGTAACTGCTGCATGATTAGCAAACTACCGTACCTAAAGCAAGTCAATAGCGAAATACGGCACCACTGACAGAAGCTGACGTACCCCTACAACACTATGTTATTTGTACGTCTGAAATTGACGCATGCGCAATTCACTGCCGTACCAATATCCATTGCAATCAGGGTCCTGTGCCTTATATATACATCACTACTCTATTATAGTATATACTTCAAATTACCAGGGCCGGTGAAAGTTCCCTCACTCCGCACGCTGAGGAACTTTATTTTAAGATCAAAGGACTTGCATTATACTACAACTACCTTCGATCCAAACCTAAACAAACGAAAATATTAATGGGTTAGAAAACCACTACTGGGGGGGTAAAGTTTATAGACAGTCTCTCGCATAACCTATTTTAAACACTAGATTAAGAATGCGATTTGAAGGTATTTCGTACATCTGTTACTCTTCAAGGCTAAATTTAAAAATTGACAGGTAAACATGCTTTATTTGATAAATCTGGTTACGTCATATATTTATCATTATTAAAAACAAACGATATATCTAAAGACGATTTCTTTAGTTACGTTAAACTAAGATCTCTATATTTACAGGGATCCCTTAAAAAACGAAAATGCCGTGTTCTTTCATACTTGCCATTCGCCCTTAAAGAAAACCGTTCACCAAGTTTGATTGGGTAACTTGTACATATGCTACTTGGCGCAATTGAAAATTCAAGACAGTCAGCCTCATTTTCTCGTTTTTATAACTATACCGTATGATATGTATATAGAACAATGTCAAACATTATACGAGAGGGAGTCTAAATGTCATTAGCTTTCTCTATAATAAGATGGTTAGAATGGCACCCTCAGAGCTCACTAATCCTGCGATTATTCTATCTATAAATAAACCTGGCTTTATTGACCATTGTTGCACATTTGAAATGTTCTCAAGGGCACTATTAACCATTCCTTTTATGATATGGATAATAAAATGTTTTATGTTTTTCAGTTGCTCATTGAAGCATCTAGCGTTTTCTTCATTTTATGAAGAATCTCGCTAACTATACTATATCTGTAGTAGTTTTGAAACCAGACAAAGGTAATGGAGTAGTTTTGATGAACAAGGATGATATATATATATAATATATTATAATATATATATATATATATATATTGAATAACTTGATCACGAAGTATATAAAACGTGATGCTATGTATAAATAAAGGTTTATGCCACGAAGGAAAAATTAAAAAGCGAGATAGCCGAGTACTTTCGGTCTCGTTCCGACCCTTTACTAAGGCAAACTGATTTTACAGAGGAAATCATAGTCAAAAGAAGGCTTAATATCCAAACTGACACTACAAGATTAGCAATAAGGCCGATTTCACTCTACAGAAACGAGGAAACGCCTGAGGGTAGCCACAACAAGTTATTCTCCCAGAAAACAGTACATTTTGAAAAAACAAGGAAGCATATACAGTTTAATGTCATGAAATTTACACAAAATTTTTTCCCCAAAAATTATTATTAATGAAAAGACGAAAGAAAATATAAATATATATATATCGAGCAAGATATTCTCTCTCTTTCTCTTGCTCGATATATATATTTATATTTTCTTCGTCTTTCATTAATAATAATTTTTGGGGGAAAATTTGTGTAAATTTCATGATATTAAACTGTATATGCTTCCTTATTTTTTCAAAATGTACTGTTTCTGGAAAAGAATAACTTGTTTACCGCGTGTATCCTCCAAGGTGTGGCTACCCTCAGGCGTTTCCTCGTTTCTGTAGAGTGAAATCGACCTTATTGCTAATCTTGTAGTGTCAGTTTGGATATTAAGCCTTCTTTTGACTATGTTTTCCTCTGTAAAATCAGTTTGCCTTAGTAAAGGGTCGGAACAAGACCGAAAGTACTCGGCTATCTCGCCTTTTCATTTTTTCCTTCGTGGCAAAAACCTTTATATATATTATAATATATATATATATTAATATATATATATATATATATATATATATATATATATAATATATTTTATATATATTAAATGTGTTGTATATTATATATATATATATATATTATATATATAAATGTATAATATATATATATTAATACATATATACTACTGAGTTTTCTCGCCCCCCCCCCCCCCACCAAACATGTCAGGCCTGGATTTGTAGGACTATACAGTCGTATGTTTATCGGTATTGTCACTTGACAGTATATTTGTGATTTCTACCACTAGCCCAACTGAGGTTTTGAAGGCACTCCTACTTTTGACATCTGTCAGCTGTATTCTTAAACGGTTTGTGTTTTGTTCGTCAGTACTGCCTCTGTAGTATATTATGTTTCCTAACACTATGTATTAGTCCAGTCGAACCCTGTCTCTTATTTTTTCACCTGTGGTAATGTGATACTTATACATATACATATCCATATATATATGTATATATATATATATATATATATATATATATATAGTATATATATATTATGCGAGTATATATATTTAATTTATATTATACATATAATCTTAATTATATATAAACTCATATATAGTAGAGAGAGAGAGGGAGAAATTCGTAACTACCAACAAATACCACAAATATTTTGCTACTACTACTATTACTACTACTATTACTACTACTACTACTACTACTACTACTACTACTACTACTAATAATAATAATAATAATAATAATTAATAATAACTATAATAATAATAATAATAATAAATACACATACCCCACCTTCCCCAGTAGAGAAATATTAGAGGAAAACCCCTACCATCCTTTGCAAAAACCAACATAGAGGTAAACACACGACCAAAATGCAAATAGAACGCGCATAAGACGACCACGAGTCTCCAGAAACGTAGTAGAGCAGAGAGTTAACGAGAATTACAGCGAATCGCAGCGTGCATGTCACGATAACAGATGATTCTGACCTTGCTGTGTGTAATTTGAGGGGCAGAGAAAACCTAGTGCTGTATCGATCACGGACCATCAAGCGGGGAATAGTGTCCAGACCTTTCTCTAATTCTCACCTGGTCCTTCCATCTTCTCTCCTCTCTCGTCTCTCTCTCTCTCTCTCTCTCTCTCTCTCTCTCTCTCTTTCTTTCTTTCTTTCTTAGTATTACTTAAGGAATCATAATCTAGCAAATCAACTATTGCAGTAGATGATATCAAGCTATCAATAAATAAATAAATTATAAATATATATATATATATATATATATATATATATATATATATATATATATATATATATATATACCCCACCCACCCGTGTTGCCATGTGTTTATACGTTGCATACGTCCATTTATATAAATATATATATATATATGAGAGAGAGAGAGAGAGAGAGAGAGAGAGAGAGAGAGAGAGAGAGAGAGATATTCCTATTCCGTGTTTAAGCAGTACTACACTGCTTACAAGAACAAATCTCACTTCAGCAATGCATCGTTGAAGCGAGCCAACTATATAACATTCTCAATTTGCGACGAATAAGTTTCTTTGTTACTCCCTTTGAGAACAAAGGGAGGAACCCCTGAAAAAATGTTTCTCTTGTTTGTAATACGAAGAAAATTACAATTCTCTTCGTAAGCTTTTGATTGTGCTTATGCGAGGAGCGCCTTGGGTCGGACAACGGTCATAAATATTGGCCAATGCTTCATTTTCTCTTATAATATCCGTTCCCGAGGTCACTTTCCTTCGCATTATCCCGTAATCCTTCGTAAGGCTTCCTAACGTTGCGAAAATTATTCCCGTTATCGGTGCGTTAATACGGATTTATTTCAGTACGCCCGTTACGAGTACGTCGTAGAAAACGACATGTAGACGCCCATTGTTTTACGGTAAAACTATGACATATTTTCGGTCATTAACATTCCCCCTTCATAAGCTCTAGTATTCAGATTTGCCATAAGGGCCGGGCAGGATTATGACAAAATGAGGCAAAAGGGTTTGAATCATAAAGCAGGATGTCTTATTCAGTTTGACGTTATTTCGTTGGGAACGTAGTTACTATTGTCTATATACTGAACAGGTATCTATTATACAAGTTATATATATATAATATATATATATATATATATATATATATATATATATATATCTAGTATATATATATATATATATATATATATATTGCTGCCAATAATTCCAGCCGAATTGCTGGTAAGAAATACAGTCAAATGACGGACAGAGGATTCAAATGAACAGCTGTCGGTAAAAGTCTATTTTACGAGACAACATAGCTGCTGACAAGAGACGCATGTGAATGGATCAAGAAATGAAACCACGCCAGTCGCCAGAATACCTGGAGCACGACTGACCAACTGCTGTCAGAGAGACCAAAAGGGGTTGTTTGAAAGAGACCGATGGGAAACAACTATTCATTGAGTTGGAAGAAGCAACTAAATAACGTCTCGGTGATGAAAATAAACAACTAACAGATATGCAACAGCGAATCTATATATATTATAATATATATATATATATATATATATATATATATATAGTATATTTATATATAATTCCCTTTGTAGCTAAACTCGAACCCCTGATCAAGAGCAGATATTCTTGCACCAGCGATCATGTTCTCCTTTTATATAAACACAATTGACACATGTGCAGCTGATGCTTAATTTGATCGGATTTTATCCATTTTAATGGTATTAACATTCTCTATTTGATCGGATTTTATCCATTTTAATGGTATTATCATTCTCTATTTGATCGGATTTTATCCATTTTAATGGTATTATCATTCTCTATTTGATCCATTTACATCCCATTGGAATGTTTTAGCTGAGAAAGTATTTAAAATAGTTCTAGTTTATTTACAGTTGTGATTACGTGATTATACCTAATGATATCATTTTGGTTCTTGTTACCTTTACAACTTATATAGAGCTGAGAAATGAACGGAAAAAGTTATAGGCGTTTAACACAAATGACAAGTTTGCTGATGATATTTTGATCCAACTTAACATTATCAACCTATGTATGAAGTAATTGGAACTACGTATAGTTACAGTTTTGAATAAGTGCAATGCAATTTGCTGCTAAAGAGTTAAATTCCAGGGAGAGGAGATGAAGAAGAGGGAATAGGATAGGTTGAAATTTTGAAGAAGAGATTTTGGAGTGTCATAAGTCTTGTGTGTTATTGATGATGTGCACTCTTTTGATATATTTACATGACACTACAATTGTAAAACTAAAAGTTTATAATAAAAATGAGGTTAGTGTTGAATGTAAGGTTGTGAAGAAGTGTAAATTGCAGTATTTGATATATTTGCATAAAGTAAGAGTTGAAAAGTAATTGAAAATTGAACTCTATGATTTCAAATACAGATTTACTAAATACTAATACTGTTATTTTCCTTCATTCACATGTGTGCATATATATATATATATATATATATATATATATATATATATATATATATATATAGTATATATACATATTACACACACATTCGAGAAATAGTATATTTTACTAATTACAGATTTGGCACATTAGTTTTGTGTAATTTTCTTTGGCCCCCTAAATATATCTTGGTACTACCCAATGATGGAATGATATCTACATCACTGCAGTCAAAATAGAAGATACAACTAAACAGATATTACTACAAGAAACTCCCAAACTCTAGTGGTGAGAAACATACATAATAAAGGTTACTTAAACAGATCTGAATATCTCCCGACATTCTTTGGAAGCTTGAATGTCAAGTTAATGGCGCCTTTGGACTTATTCTACACGAATAGGGTTCAACATCGCTCACTCCGTTGGTCAAATTTTTGTAAATGGAATATAGGAATTGAATATTGAATTCTGGCCAAAGGGAAACTGAGAGTAGAAAGGTTTGAAACTGAATTAAATTGAATATAGAATTCAGGCCAAAGCCCAAGCACTGGGACCTAAAAGGTTATTCAGCGCTGAAACGGAAATTGACAGTAAAAGGGTTGAAAGGTGTAACAGGAGGAAAACCTTCGCAGTTGCGTTATGAATCAATTGTTAGGAGAAAGGAGGTACAGTAAAAGAACCTTAAGTAATGCCTACAGTGCACATGGCACCACCCCCCCCCCCCCTCCTCCTTACGGAGAAAATGTTTAAAAGGTGTAACTAGTGAAAACCCTCGCAGTTGCACTGAAACAATTATTAAGAAGGGTGAATTGCAACATGGAAGAGAATATGAATGGAGGTACAGTAAATGGAATGAAAGGGGGTTGCAGCTAGGGGCCAAAAGGACGCTGCAAAAAAACTTAAGTAGTGCCTACAGTGCACCGTGTGAGGTACACTGACAGCACTAACCCCCTACGGAAAAATTTCCGTTAAAATCGAAACGACATTTTTCTCAATCCTAACAACAAGTACGCCACGAGACTGACCAACAAACAGAGCGAACCCAAAGCATAACCTCTTCGAAGGTAAGGGGCGTTGACTGATATTTCGAAAATGCGAACTAATTACGTGAACCAGCACTACTTCACAGACGTCTGATTGGACATTTGGAAATACAGTATAGAACTACCACATAAATTATCTGCAATTCAGTGTAAGGAAACGCAATAAAGTACCCTTGTAAAAAGACACCTTAACTAAACGTCGTAATGATTATGATAGCCAAGGTCTATCATCTATAAGGCCTTGATGATAACGGTAATGACAATACACTAAAATGGATATAATGTACTCACTGATACACTAAAAAAAAATACATTGAATCTCGCTGATGGATACAGTGCATCTCTTTGATACGTTAAAAAGGATACAATGAATCTTTTTGATACGTTAAAAAGGACACAGTGAACTCCGCTGATACACTAAAAAGGATACAACGAGCCTCGTGGGTTCAGTATTCAACAGGTTAAACATACCATTCGCCATGAATGTATAGGAATTTTTTTTTTTTTTACAAATACCAACAGGATCACCTACGTTGCATGGGGACCCTCCATACCTCAATTACTCTTTCGTAATACCTACTTCCACAAGAAGAGGCAAGTAACGGCAATCTTACCCCCAGGACTGTTTGACCTTCGTTTTTTTCTTTTTCTTCTTCTTCTTTTTCTTTTCTTTTATGGCACATGTTTCGTCTGTCGTGGTCTATGTAATAATGAGACGTAAGGACCATCATTTCAGAGTCACGGACAATTTTCCTGGACGCTAACGTTGCGGGTTCTAATGTCGGAGTCCCTTGTGTGTAGTTGTTACTGTAAGGTTGGTTTTTTGTTATCCGTCACTTGTTTCTCTCCACTCTCATGAATAGGCTATTATTTTGGTTGCGTTCTTTCTCTGTACATGACTTGAGAGTTTATATTCTCTGTGATTTAGTAATGATTATAATGTATCGCTGTCTCGCGTACGTATGCTCTGCTCTATAAACAAGATTTTTAAACAAAGAATAAATATAATACTTCTCTTTAAAAAAAAATTTACATGACTTGCATAACCGGCAACTGTTAACAGCCTATCTGAAAAAAGGAGTTGTATTCCCACACTCCCTTTTCGTGGAAAATGTCCTTAACTCAAGAGAGCTTCCGTGCTTTCTGAAAATGCATCTTGATTGTTCTAACATATGTTTATAACCTCATAAAAAAGCAACGCAGGCGAAACCTAGGATTATCGAGTGAAAATATGAAATAACCATAATCATCTGTTTGCGACACTAAAGTACCGTTTCCGACCTTGAAAGCCCTTCCAAATTTCTATTTGCTGGCTGCTTTATAAAGTGAAGAAAATGGGCCAGAAATTATAACCTCTGCAGAATGCTTGGTAAAACTGGGACTACCTTGTCTTGCAAATATTCAAGATTGACACTGCACGTTTTTCTACATACATACATACATACATACATACATACATACATACATACATACATACATACATACATACAAAACCTTAAATCCACGGTAGAAAGGTAAGTGAAACAAGGACTTGGAACAAGCCACGTCAACAAGGAATTTAAACTCAACCCAGGGTTATACCTTGATCCTCTTTCCTTATCTCTTTCTGGTTTTGTATATAAAGGCCTGTCAACTTCTTTATATTCAGTGTGAACTTGGAAATGTAGAAAATACCACGAAAGTACGTGTTCCAAGTTCCTGTTTCACTTACCTTTCTACCGTGGATTTAAGGATATTCTCAAGTAAGTGTTCCTTCGTGCTACATTGGATACATACATACATACATACATACAATACATACACAAGTGTGGAGAAAACAAAACTAGGTTTTCTCCTTAGAGGGGAAATGAAATCATTGTACACATCACAATGACGGAGTTCAGCAAAATTCACAAGAACTTCAAATCTAATTGGGAACATTTTTCCCAAAGTCAGAAACTTTCCCCTTCTTTAATGTAACGTTCCGCGAAGATTCCCTAAAAAAAAAAAAAAAGGGAGGGGAAATGAAATCATTGTACACACCCCAAGAACGGAGTTCAGCAAAATTCACAAGAACTTCAAATCTCATTGGGAACATTTTTCCCCTTCTTTAATGTAACGTTCCGAGAAGATTCCCTAGAAAAAAAAAAAAGGAAATGAAATAGACAGATCACAACTATTCACAGAAGTCTACTGATTTTTTAAATCGCTGCTTTGCCAGATCTAGCTGGGAAGTATATAAATGAGTTACTATTCTGCTAATGTAACTTTAGCAGGAGTTACTAAAATTGTTAGGAGAGGATGGAAAGTAAGATGGAAGAAAGAGAATATGAACGGCGGTACAGTAAAAGGATTGAAAGGGGTTGCAGCTAGGGGTCGAAGGCACGCTGCAAAGAACCTTAACTATTGCCTACAGTGCACCCGCATGAGGTGGACTGACGGCACCACCCCACTACGAGTCAAAACCATTTTATCGTCATTCTCTGTATATTCAATTCTCCAAATAACCATTAAAGAATTAAACGATATTAAAACAAAATGATTATGAAGTGGTAATATTAATGATGACAAAAATTAATGGAATGAGGTCATGATTTAACCAAGACACTACCTGCATCTCATTACGGTTACTCATAATGAACAACCGCCTACTGTTTCACTCAGCAAATACTGACATAAACAGCTGTTTGCCACCTTATGGAATAAACGCCAATCACATAAGCTTCAAAAATGACCCAAAATAATCTTACAGAAATGGTCCATTTAAAACTCGCTCCACTACATTTTCCTTATTCTCGCTTTTCATTAACCTTTACTTCCTACCTTCAACCGTCACTGGAGACATATGAAGTGATTTATCATCAGTCACAAGAGACCGCTGATTAGACTCAACGGGGGTCTACGCAACTCCGACGTAGATAGTTTGTCATTTATTACAATGCTCTGAGGGGTGGAGGGAGAGGGGAGGATGGGGTGTACGTGTGCGCCTAATATGCACATCAAGACATCAGATTTATCATATCATGTAAATAAACTGCGAAAATCAACCACGCTTATGCATGTAGAAGTACGCGTTTATATATAATGTTTTGAAAAAACAAAAGCGTATACATAACATCATAATATACGTAAGTACCTACATATGTGTGCGTGTAATTGTAGTAACCACAATGCCCCTCTTAACATCTCTAATTCTTCGCGCGAAGAATTCGAAAAGTTAGAGGGCATTATGGCTATTACAATTACTTATGTATCTGGTAAAAGTGACCAGTAGATTCTGCATATATATATATATATATATATATATATATATATATATATATATATATATATATGTGTGTGTGTGTGTGTGTGTGTGTGTGTGTGTGTGTATCTATCTATAATATAGTATATAGTATATATATATATATATATATATATATAATCATACTGCGCCCATTAAAAGGTAACAACCAGGATGGGCGAGGGAACACGAAAAACTGCAAACTTAAGATAATTTGCATGTTTCTTAGATGTACAAACTAAGTTGTATATGGATATGTCTTCAGCGAATAGTGCGTCATTGCACCTCACGTGGTGCACTGTAGGCATTACTTAAGGGTCCTTGCAGCGTCCCTTCGCCCCTAGCTACAATCTCATTCATTCCTATTACCGTACCTCTGCTCATATTCTCTTTCTTCCATGTGGCTTTCTAATATCTCTAACAATTGTTTCCTAGTGCAACTGCCAGGTTTTCCTCCTGCTGCACCTTTCAAACCTTCTTACTATCAGTTTCCCTTTCAGCCATGAATGACCCCATCGGTCCCAGCGTTTTGCCTTTGGCCTAAACTCTATATTCCAGTTCCAATCAGTGACGTCGACGATGACCTGACCCTGTACCAGAGTTAGGCTTGTCAGTAAGTAACCTTAGGCCCCGTCCACACAGCCGAGCTTTGCTCGACGAACTTTGTTCAATGTGACGTCAGAAGCGGAGAAACCGCGGCAAAGTTCTGACTTTTGGGGCTCTCAGAAATTAGGGGAGAAAAAAAACCTCTAGTTTCCCGTGTGTGATAGGAAGACCAACTCGGAAGGTAGAATGCCATCGAGGAATCCCAGAAACGTCAATTCTAACGAGCAGCCCCCAACCCAGCTGCTTAAAATGGACGTCGGGAGGCACTTCTGCCGACTACCATAAAACTCAGAGATCGGAAGCTTTGTTATGTATCGAATTTCCATCTGCTCAAACAACGAGAGTACAGCCATTGGCTCCCGAGCAGAGGAAGTCAGAAAGACGTCAGAATAGAATAGAATATAGAATTAAGGCCAAAGGCCAAGCGCTGGGACCTACTAGGTAATTCAACGCTGAAATGGAGTTTGGGGTGAAAGGCAATTCCTTTTTTTTTCTTCTAAATGTATTTTATTCAGCTGACGTTTCAAGAACTTCTGTCCCATTTTCGAAGCTATAAATGAGAGAATAATAGTTAAAAACAGACTCAGGTTTTAAAAACAAGTAAAATTATTTGCATAAAAGTATAAAAGGAAAAAGCGTTAAAAGGAACCAAATTTCCCAAGTAGTGTTGAAGGCAAAAGCTGAGTGACATTAAGGGTCCGGTAAGTTCCAACGGAAACTCCCGAGAGGTATAGTAGATCCACATCAACCTGCATTTGATGTCTAGGCCAGTCCCTTTCGACGCTCCTATTTGGCTGTTTATAAGCCAATCACAGGGCTGGAAACTCCCGGTCTCTCTCGAGAGTTCACATAGGCAGCATGTATGTTCCATCTCTTCTGAGCTATACGTCTTCAGAAGAGGTGGAGCATACATCCTGCCTATGTGAACTCTCTCGAGAGAATGAGTTTCCAGCCCTGTGATTTGCTTATCAACAGCCAATCAGGAGCGTCGTAAGGGACTGGCCTAGACATCAAATGCACGGTTGATGTGAATCTACTATAGCACAGCGGTGTTGACGAGATCCGAGTATTTAACTGGGGAACTAATTAGCTGTAAATGTAAGGTGATTCGAGTATTGACAGTTGATGGCCATTCGGAGCTTTGCCTTTTCTTTAAAAATCTTTGTAATTGATATTATATTTACTTTTTTTTGCGTAGTCTCTTATACATGGAAATTCTGGATTTGCTAATTTTATACTTGTTCGGTAGCTTACGCCCGATGAGGGTCTGATCTCACCTCCAACAGCCCGCGAGTGGAGCCCAGAATTTTGTATGCGCGCCTCTTAAGATTTGACCGCCAAAAAGTGGGTGTACCCCCCCCCCCCCCCCCGCCCCCGCCTTCCTCCTCCACCTAAAACCGTTGAAAGTTGGCGTGGGGCACCGAGTGCCATGGTTTGGTGCCTTAGCCTACAGGGCAAAGGTTGGAGGAATGCCCCGAGGTGGGGAATTGCCACCGCCCAAGGTACAAATGAACCCAGGTTCCCCACCCCAAGAACTTTAAATTCATGTACGAAACTCCCGATGAAAACAGGCCCAGAAATGGAATCATATATATATATATATATATATATATATATATATATAGAAAATATATATATATATATATATATATATATATATATATATATATTATATATATATAAACATATATATAATTATACATATATGTAAATATCATACATAATTATAATATATAATAATAAAAAATATTATATATTAATAAATTTAAATATAATATATAGATATAAGAATATATATATATATATATAGATATCTATATTATAATATCTTATACCTACATATACCTAGATATATAATATATATATAGAATGGGCGGGGGGGGTGGGGGGGGGAATTGGGATGTCTCAAAGACACAGTACGTCCACCCGAAGAGACATCATGTGCTGAGAGATGGAAGCTTTAAAACTAAAAATATCGGAATGCTTTAATCCCTGGAAATAGTCGTAAGGCGTTGAACCCACGCACCTAAAACACGCAAACATGTATAAATACACAAATATGCCAGACATGTCTGTAATACAACGGCAAGAAGCTAATGACGTCATCAAAGCTACCAAGATTGAAGTAAAAGAAAGAGAAGATGTCACGCAATCTCCCGATCCGTGACGTCATTGAGACGTCCTTAGGGATTAGTTAAGGATTAACGGGAGAACTTATTGGGTTCTAAAATATTTGGACGGGAAGGTAGAGAAAGAAGGGAAGGTGGAGAAAGAAGGGAAGGTGGAGAAAGAAGGGAATACGTAAAACAGCCCAAATGTGTGTGTTGAAATAGAACATTAGATTGAGGTCAAAAGGCCAACCGCTGGGACCTATGAGGTCATTCAGAGCTGAAAGGGAAATAAAGAGTGAAAATGGTTTTTTAAATGACGTAACAGGAGGAAAACCTCTGTTACACTATGAAACAATTGTTAGGAGAGGTTGGAAAGTCAGATGGAAGAAAGATAAAACGAACGGAGGTACAGTAAAAGGAATGAAAGGGGTTGCAGCTAAGAATACGGCGTGAGGTGCACTGTTGACACTACCCCAACGGGGCAAAATATGAAGTAAGGGCAGGAGGGAAGTACTGATTTAGAAATCAAATAATATCTACGGTGCATCATTAACAAAGACCAGAATTAAGTGAAAATACACAATTTTGTATATATGTGCAAAAAGCTGGATTTTAAAACAAGTCAAACACGACTTGTCTTGTTTCAAGATAGAGTTTTGTGCTCATATACATAATTGGGGATTTTAACTTAAAAATTAGATAGTATATTATAATGAAATCCTGTGTCACTGTTCGGTAGCAGAGGAACGCGGCGGATTATTTAAGTCTATGATGTGTGAGTGTTGGGAAAGAGGATGAACTGCTTTTGGTCTTTTAAGAACAGGGCTTGATTTTCTTGAGTTCTTACTTATCATTCATTATAAGACTTGGCCTTTATCCTTATTATCAGGAGTGTTATTATAAAGGGAAAGGGGCCATATCTTTTTTTTATTATTTTTACGTTGCATAGAACCAGTGGTTATTCAGCAACGGGACCAACGGCTTAACGTGACTTCCGAACCACGACGAGAGTGAACTTCTATCACCATTAATACACTTCTCTAACCCTTTCAGTGGAATGCCCGAGAATGCAACTCGCGGCCACCGAGGTGGCAGGCCAAGACCATACCGATCACGCCACTGAGGCGCTTTGGAAAGGGGCCATAAACCTGACGAACACAAAGAGAAGTATGCAGTCAATAACGAAAAATAACCGACAAAAGAAAATGAAAGGAATATGAAAGCAAAGCGAGAGACACTAAAACCAAAGATTATGAGAGACCCCAGTACAGGAGGCTAAGGTGCAGCCAAAGCTTCAAGAACATGGATTACACGGTCACCTTCCTGGGTATCTAAAATGACCAGGCGGCCGTAAACATTGGCAAAGTGGTACGCCACTTGGGGTCGCTTACGTAATGTCTTTTTATGTTCGATTCAGTCCCACCACCCACCAATTGACCCTGCTGTGAATGGGTACAAACGTCGGATGAGGTCAAGAAAAGGGCGTGAGGTTAGCTACCTCATCCATAGAGACTATATATATATAGTGTATATATATATATATATATATATATATATATATTAAGAGTTATATATACCATATAATATATATATATATATAACCATATATCATTATATATATATTATATATATAGATATATATTAATATATTACATATAATATATAATATATATATATATTGATATATATATATACGACATACATACATACATACATACATATATATATATATATATATATATATATATATATATATATATATATATATATATATATATACATACTTTATATATATATATATATATATATATATATATTATATATTTATATGGGGATACAATCCGCAATGATGTAAAATCCTTCTGTAGTTTAAAATACAAGACCAAAGCTGATGGTCGAAAGCTATAAGCTCCTGTACAAGAATATATATTTTAAACAACAGAAGGATTTTACATCATTGTGGAATGTATCCCCATTTACTTAGAGGTACGACGGTACGCCATAGTACCTACCTTCTGCATTATATATATATATAATTGCTATAACATATATGCATAAGTATACATACTATATTTTATTTATACATTATATACATTATATATCTATAATATATAATAAAATATATACATACTATATGCATACACTATATATATATATATATATATATATATATATATATATATATATATATATATACACATCATACATATAGCTAACACATCGTGTCGCTTTCAGCAAAGGCACGCCATTAGTATTTCCCGTCTAATCATTACTATTCCGCTGCAACCAACAATTCGTAGAAAAAGGCAAAAGACCAAAGCTGAAAAACTACATCAGGAATCTTAATTGCCAGCTGATCCGCCCGACGACCCACCTGTAATTCGCTTAATTAAAGGAACAATGACAGGTAACTCCCACTGACATGGTCTGAGCATGTTATTCACGAGTTGCATTGTCTTTTCATGAAGGAATTATCGTTAATAACACATTCTCTGGTGGTTGCATTACCAACTTGTGTTTGTGTTAATTAATAAAGCTAGGATATCCTTGATGAATACCCAATGTCTGATGCGATGGCACGAAAAATATTGCAAATATGACTGTCATGAAGCAGATATGATGTTTCATTTCAGTTTTGTTATTCTGATACTCCATTAATTATCTGGCAAATTTAAACGAGGGAAATACGAAAAATTATTATGTAATATCAGAAACGATGAGAAGCAAAGTAACAAAGAGGTTAACAATTGCACTCAGGCCAGTAATAATAATTACTCTCCTTGGTCCTGGCCGAAAAGGATTAGATATTTTTAACGCCGCTACGAAGCAATTGGTTACCTAGCAACGGGACCTACAGCTTATTGTGGTATCCGAACCACATTATAATGAGAAATTAATTTCTAACCACCATAACCGAATTTCTCGGATTCCACCTTAGGCTTTTATACTGGTATTATCAGTATACTTACTGGTATTATCAGAATACTGGTATATGGGAAGGCGTTCCTCTGGTTCAGATCAAGCAGGGTGTTGGTATCATTCCGTAAGAGAGGTCAATGTCAGGCCGGGGTCGTCTCTCTGGTATTCAAGCTGGTATTACTGCTGGTGTAGCTCTGGCTTATCGCGACGTTTCAACCTTCTCGTAGGTCATCTTCTTGGCTGGTTAGCAGTAGAAGTGAAGAGATGGGTGTCTGCATGCCGATACTTTATAGCGGCTCGATCCTAGAGCTGCGTTCTCATTGGTCGAGCTGGTCTGGGGCGAAGTCTGGGATCTCTCGTCGATGGTTGCAGGGATGCAGCCGTGCGAGCGCTCGAGTAGTGTATCGGGAATGAATGTCATGAGTCCTACCTGCGGTAAAATATAAATATAAATATCGGCATGCAGGCACCATCTCTTCACTTCTACTGCTAACCAGCCAAGAAGATGACCTACGAGAAGGTTGAAACGTCGCGATAAGCCAGAGCTATACCAGCAGTAATACCAGCTGAATACCAGAGACGACCCCGGCCTGACATTGACCCCTCTTACGGAACGATACCAACACCGACGACGACCCCTGCTTGATTTGAACCAGAGAAACTCCTACCCATATACCAGTATTCTGATAGTATCAGTATACTGATAATACCAGTATACTGATAATACCAGCTTTGATTAATTAAGCCTGTTCCGAATCAAATAGTACCACTTTCAGCATTATCCCTAATATGAATATTGGACAATTATTGCGAAGTATCGCTGAGGCCGAAAAGCGAGTAAAAACAAAAAGAAAAATAGAAAAGATAACATAAGATTAATTTGCTGATTCGCCATTTTTATTCAACAGAATTTGTTTAAAAGAGGGTCTTCTTCCAAAATATTATTATTATTTATTATTATTATTATTATTATTATTATTATTATTATATATTTGAATTTAAAATAAAATGCATGAAATTAAGAAAATATCTGGCCAATTCCTGATTTCTAGTCTAACACATTCACAGACTAAGATACGATGAGAAAGAAAAAACGAAAGAGATTAACATCTGCACTCAGGACAGTAATGGAACTTAGAATAGAAGGTCTTGCGTAATGCTTTCCTGAGCTAACCTCCTTTTGGTCCAGAATTCAATATTGTTCATTACTTCAACTTTAACCTTTCCTTATCTGAAATTACACGGATAAGTTTCAAGGATGGCTGGCACGAATGTCTGTGCGTCTTTCTCCTCCTTTCTTCATAATTCCCTCTTTGCTATTCATTCTGGATTTGTTCGTCCTCCAACTACAAGAAATGTCTAGCTAAGAGTGCTTAGTAAGGGAACAGCTAATTTACAAATATCTAATTACGAATGCTTATTATTTAGGGAACAGCTAATTTACAACCATCTAATTACAAAATTTGCCTTATCAGGGAACGGGCGATTTAAATATGGCTAATGAACAGAACGGGAAACAAAATATTCGAAACAGTAAACTACCTTACCGAATTCTCTCTCTCTCTCTCTCTCTCTCCAGTAACTAAAGCATTCATAACGTTGCAGACACGATAATTACTGTGTCTTTCCGCAATATCACTAACTAACCTAAGTGTAGAAGCGACCCCAGACAGGAATTCTCTTCTATCATTAACCTATGAAGCAGAATACTTTTTCTCTAACCTAACAAACCTTAGAAAGGAGGACGTGGACTTAAGGGGAGGGGGGGGAGATGTGGGGGCATAGGAGAGGGAGGGTGCGTCGAAGTAGACCCTGGAAACAAATGAGGAGGAGAGCATGAAAGGGGGAGGAGAGAGACAGAAGATAAAGAAGAAAGGAGGGGGAGAACGAGGGAATGAAAGTCTTGGAAATGAAAAGGGAGAAGGTTCAAGGACGGAAATGAGATCTAAAAATGGGAAATAATTAAGAATGAAGATAGTGATAGGGAATCCCTGGAATGAGGTAAGGAGAACACAAGGGGGGGTGGGGGGGGGAAGACTCATGAGGAGAAGAGGAGGGGTAGGTGGAGAGCAAAACAGAAGTCGTAACAGACTAAAGTGAAGGAGACTCCACCATTAACAGGACATGCAAGAGCATTTACCCGAGGGCCACTCGTGTCAACAACGACTTGAAAATCACGACTCGAGAAACACCACTAATCTCGGGCTTGATAGGTGGCGGCTTCTCCAGTCGTGAGTAATGGTTCTCAACTTGAGGAAGCCTGTTGTTGGTGAGGAGGACGAAGTAGTTTGTTGTCAAGGGCTGACGAGCGGCACAAATTCCAAGGGCCTCCTACTCCTTTTTCTTCCTCTTGTCCTTTTAAGACTAAAAATTCAAGGTTAACTACACATTTAATTTGTAAAATCACGGGTAGAGAGAGAGAGAGAGAGAGAGAGAGAGAGAGAGAGAGAGAGAGAGAGAGAGAGAGAGTAAACTACAACATTTAATTTGTAAAATCACGTGTAAAGGTAGAGAGAGAGAGAGAGAGAGAGAGAGAGAGAGAGAGAGAGAGAGAGAGTAAACTACAACATTTAATTTGTAAAATAACGGGTAAAGGGAGAGAGAGAGAGAGAGAGAGAGAGAGAGAGAGAGAGAGAGAGAGAGAGAGAGAGTTCACTACAACACATTTAATTTGTAAAATCACGTGTAAAGGTCGAGAGAGAGAGAGAGAGAGAGAGTTACTACAAGACATTTAATTTGTAAAATCACGTGTAAAGGTCGAGAGAGAGAGAGAGAGAGAGAGAGAGAGAGAGAGAGAGAGAGTATTGGCAGACATGTCGTGACACCTAAGCACGATCCAGTCCTTTGCTTTACCACAACTACCTTTTTATTAGACGTAGACGATATTCTAACCCGCCTCAATTGGCCATGCCATGAAAAAATAAATTAAGGAGGGTCGATAAATAACTGTCCTATCATTATCTCTCTCTCTCTCTCTCTCTCTCTCTCTCTCTCTCTCTCTCTCTCTCTCCTTAACCTTGATTGTTATTTGGGACGATTCTGACAGGCTGTCTTCGAGGACATAGGGGTTAGGATTGGCTGGATGGATTATGAAATTTAGGGACAAGCCCAAGCACTTGGACCTATTTTTGGTCATTCAGAGCCGTAGTGGAATGAAACAAATAATGATCAATGAAACATGGGGTTAACTGTATTTTCTGAAATGGAAGCATCTCCTATGTAATCTCAAAAGCAAATAACAACATATTATACACAAAGAGGGTATTGTTACTTCTCGTAATAAGGTAAAGAATTTGTTAGTTCCCATGAGCATGGGGCATTTTGAGGTCCAAGTATTCTACATATCAAAACTGTTTAATTAGGTTATGGGTTACGGTATGTTTCGAAAAATCACCAAAAATATTCGTTACGTTCCAAAATCTATCAACATATATCGTAGCTATGGCGATCTCAAATCCATTCCACAGAAATTAATAGACAGTCCCTGTAGTATCTTGCTGGTCGTGATCGAGAACGCCAGTCTCAATGGAAAAGGGAATTAAATTGAATATGGAATTTAGGCCAAAGGCCAAGCACTGGGACCTACGAGGTCATTCAGCGCTGAAATGGAAATTGATAGTAAAAGGTTTGAAAGATTTAACAGGGAGGAAAACATGGCAGTTCTAATATGAATCAATTGTTACGAGAGGGTGGAAAGTAAGCTGAAGAAATAGAATATGAAAGTAGGTACAGTAAAAGGAACGAAAGGGGTTGCAGCTAGGGGCCGAAGCACGCTGCAAAGAACCTTAAGTAGTGCCTACAGTGCATCCATGAGGTGCACTGACGGCACTAGGCCCCTACGGGCCACAGGAAAAGGGAGATTCGTCAAAATGAGAGGTCTCCGTAGGATGAAAACTTGTCCCACTCTCTCCCTTCCCTGTTAAGATAGTTGCTTCAGTTACACTGTCCAACATCTACTTCAGCTGGTCCGCTGGTATGGTCGCTAGGGACGTACCGCTCAGATGTCGCGAGTTCGAGCCTCCCCCAGGCTGATGAAAAAATCAGTGCTGTGTCATGATCAGTTACTGCTGCAGTATGGGGTCTGTGGTGGGAGTTTGAAACCAGGGTTGGTGATTTAAAAAAAAAAAATTAAAATAAAAAAATCAGTGATTTATTTGATTTTATTAATTTGATTTTTTTTTATTTGTTTTTTTTTTTTTGATTTGTTAGATGTTTTTTCAATCCTTTTTCTCACCAAAATGTATTTCATGCCAGAATTACTATTGATTTATCTTTTAGGTTTCCAGTTCTGGCATAATGTATGTACTTGCAATTTTTTTTTATCAAAATACATAGATGCAGCACAGTTATGCTTAACTTTTTATTAACCTCCAAACCATATTTTCAATTTGTTTGTTTCAAATTTTGTAAAAAAAAATTTTAATCATTATTTTTTTTTCTGAAAAAAATTAGTGATTTAATTTGAAACCAACATTCTTTGGAAGCTTGGAATTTCGAGTCAGTTTGTTCCATGTGAATAGGTTTCCCCTATCGGTATAATAATAATAATAATAATAATAATAATAATAATAATAATAATAATAATAATAATAATAATAATAATAACACAAAGCCTTGCGCAGTTGCAAAGTCTTGGCGGATCAAGGTTACGTCATAAAATAATTGGAGATTCTACTTTCAGTAAAAGACGATGTGGTGGTAAATCCAGCCAGATCAAGTGAGCTTAGGAAGAAGTCTGGTGGGAGCGCAACCACAGTTTCTGCGACTTTATTTATTTTTGTTTTCTTTTTTCTGCGTTTGAAATGAAGTATGGGAAACCCGTCAAGGTTATTTAGTTACTAAAGTCTACGGGCAGCACCAGCCCCGTTTTAGGGAAGTCCTTCCCACCCCAACCCCAAGCCCAACCCCCTTTGGTGCCCTTTGGTGCCCTTTGGTGCCCTTTGGTGCTAGTGATGTCTTACCCCCGCAGTATTCTTTATCAGTTAGTAAATCATATGTCTACCAAATTCGGCTGAAATTGCTCAATGCGGTTCAAAGTTATGCTGGTAATCTTCTTAGGCACGAAGATATGGTAATTCAGTTGTATTCCACATAGTGTTATGTATTGTCGATATGGTGATTAATGTATACTAAGCGTTTTCGTAGTTTTATATATACTTGTATATACTAATGGATATTTTATCAGTTTAACAGATTCGTCCTGAAGAGATAAAGTTTAAAGTGTATGCAGTCAAGAAAGGCCTAAAATTTTCAAACATACAGTCATCAAAAACTAGCAGTTTGAGCTACAAACTATTCAGCAGTAAAATAACGATAAACCAAGAATAGTAGTTGAACAAATGAAAAATACCAAAATATCAAATGAGGTAATACGTCCATTTGAAACAGCATAACCTACAGTACATATTAACAAGCGTATATAATTCATCCATTTCTGTGTATATAGATAATTTATAAACTACATTTATAATATATAATCTAGGCCAGTCATTTCTCTTTTATTACAAAAGATGGCGCACGAAAACTTTGTCCATTCCATCCACAAAAGCATAACCAAATACGCTCCCAGCATTTAATCGATACGACTCACAAAGACTCCTTCGACTTTCCATTGTTTTCTTGAGTAACTTCTGAATCCTTAGCTGCAATTCTACGCATTCATTTTTCTACAAAGTTATAAGTATCCCGGCGACTCTTTACTTAAGAGATTTAAAACAGAAATTCTCGCGCTGCATGCAATTCCCTTCCTTAAAAACTAATAATTTGCCGACATCGAGTTCCTTTTTATGAGCCGAGCGCTGCCCGGTTCCGTAACAAAATGCATGAGAAGTCTAATCGGAGTTCTTGGGTGATAAAGTTCATTTTAAAAAAAATTTTTTACTGAAAATCTTATAGCGTTCATAACCACAAAGGAAGCTTTTTCCATGTTGTTATATTCACAAAGCAAAGCGCCTGACTGATCAATGTTTGTTTGTATGGCGTTTTTACGTTGCATGGAACCAGCGGTTATTCAGCAACGGGACCAACGGCTTTACGTGACTTCCGAACCACGTCGAGAGTGAACTTCTATCACCAGAAATACACATCACTCACACCTCAATGGAATGCCCGAGAATCGAACTCGCAGCGCCACCGAGGTGGCAGGCCAAGACCATATCGATCACGCCACTGAGGCGCTTTGACGGATCAATGGACTTATCATTAAAATTACTAAACATCCCACGAAACATTTGCAGTTCAAACAAGGTGCTTTCTTTTTATAAAAATTAAAAATCAAATTCATATCAATTAAACTCAGCAGGCAACGAACTGATCGAGGCATAGAAGACATATTTGTTTAAGAAAATTATAAATATGTCTGAGAAAATTATATTTCTAACAGAAAAATAACAGGGACCCGTCTGGTGTACCAAGAGAGGACCTCCAAAATTAAACACGAATGTGGACAACGAAAAAAAAAAAAAAATCCCGAACTCTTCAAAATTTGACAGATCGTTGGCGTAGGCGTTCATTATGAGGGCGTCTCGTGCAGCAAGTACCAAGTCGTAGAATACCCACGTTTGTCTCGTGAAGAAAGTCAAGGTTAATTAAAAATAGTCTCGCGAAACGATTCTCACGATAATTCAAGATGGACTTCAATCTAAAGTGGGCTTTAATTTAAAGTCATTCTCATTATCTACTTCAGCTCGCATGTTACGAAGTCTTCACAGTCGATGGCTATGAGCGTCATACATCATAAGACCTGAACTGAACTGGACATAGAATATAGGCCAAAAGCCAAGCACTGGGACCTATGAGGTCATTCAGCGTTGAAACGGAAATTAACAGTAAAAGGTTTGAAAGGCGTAACAGAAGGAAAACCTCTCGTTTGCACTATGAATCAATTGTTAGGAGAGGGTGGACAGTAAAAAGAACAATAATACGAAAGGAGGTAAAGTAAAAGGAACGAAAAGGGTGGCAGCTAGGGGCCTACAGTGCACCGCATAAAGTGCGCTGACGGCACTATCCCCCCCCCCCAACGGGATATGTCGTTATGAGTCGGTTCCAATATATTCGAGTTTAGAAGCCCACTTTTTTTTTTTTAATCAATATCACATTTGATTTAGATGGCCGAATATTTATAGTCTTAACTAAAGTTGAATGATGGTTCCACAAATCACCCATATTCAGTCAAGAGGCCTCATTTTAAAAAAATCAAACATATATATATATATATATATATATATATATATATATATATATATATATATTATATATGTATATGTGTGTGGTGTGTGTGAAGATAAAAACCCTAAAACACTATTTTAACATTACAACGTTAAAATAGTGTTTTTGGGCCTTTATCTTCATATGCTGTTGTATTACAGTAAAATAAGCATTAATGTATATAAGTGTATATATATATATAATATATATATATATATATATATATATATATATATATATATAGATATATATATATATATATATACATATATAAATAAATATATATAAATATACATATATATACATATATAATATATATATATATATATATTATATATATACATATATATATATAATATATATATGTAATATACATATATATATATATATATATATATATATATATATATATATATATATATATATATTATATATAATATATATATATAGAAATATATATATATATATATATATATATATATATATATATATATCTGGTGTAGAAGTTACCATAATCAATAGTGGTATTTCATATTCGTCAAAAACATCGCTCGTCACGTCAGATAAACCACAACTCCCACATTATACGAGACTTGTCTTATAACAAATAGAATCACGTTACAAAATATGCATTCATCCAAGAAGCTAAAGTCTCGAAAACCTATTCGCCACATGTTCAACGCACCTGAGTTCGATCCGCGGGGGAGCGTGTCACCTAATCATCAAGGGCCTTACTAATCATCTCCCGTGGCGGAAAAGCAACAGTAAGGAGGTGTCAATCATCTCTATTACATGTTTCGTACAGCATGTATAACAGGCATTTTAGAATATTACGCGTCGTATCTGAAGAACGGCACTTTCGTTTTCATGGGGGATAGGAAAGGAAATAGCTTATAGCATTTGATCTTTGTCGTCAGTTCTAAGCAAACAGAACGGCATTATATATATATTTATTATATATAAAATAATATTTATATACATTTTTTTATATATATATATATATATATGTGTACATATATATTTATACATAAATTTACATATACTTATGTATATACATAAAATTTAAATCTACATATACATAAGCCCAAATTACACAGACACACACACACACACACACACACACACACACATATATATAATATATATATATATATATATATATATATATATATATATATATACTATATATATATATATATATATATATAATTGAAAAAGAAACCCACAAAATCACTTTGTAACTTGTTTACTTCGAAATATTTACGTTTAGTTTTACTACACACTCGAGTACTTTCAGGCCCTATCTGTGGCCCATTTTCAAAAGATGTTTGGGATGTTAGCCTAGGTCAAGGCCCAGCAGTCTTCTGGATCTTCTCGTTGAGTTGTCATTTATGTGATGGCTGTTCTGGTTTCCTTGAGAAGGTTGCCAATCCCCTCTTGTCGCTCTGTATCCTGAGCTGATGGTCAATGGGATTAATCCTTGTGGTAAGGGTGTGGTCACCTAAAGTCTGTTGGGCAGGAAACCTAATCTCCAGGTCAGCAGGGTCAATCTTAGCTTCTTTTAATATCAAAGCTCGGCTTATGGGATTTTCTATTACTTTAATCTCTCTGATGATTGCACCTTCTACTACTCTCCTGTGACTAATTTTGTTGCTTTTGTATATAAGCCTACTGTTTTTGAGATCCATCGTATGGTCATTTTCCCAACAATGCCTAGCTATAGCACTCCCCTGAGAGTTAAGTTGTACTACCCTTCTATGTTCTTGAATTTTAGTCCTTCATTCCCCTTCCTGATTCCCCCACATAATTCTGTCTCCACAATTGTTGCAACTGATTATGTACCCCCGCTACATCATCTGTATTACTGTCTTCTCCTTCCAATTTATTTTTACATACTTTGTTTTTTACGGTATTATCAAAGGTATATACAAATTTATATTTACTTTCTTTCATTTTTGAAGTGATTTGTTTCATTTTAAGCATAAAAGGGAGGGCAACTATTTTCTTAGTTTTGTTTATTCACGTACTCTCTACATTTGCTCTGTAAAAATTATTTTGTGGGTTTCTTTTTCAATCTTCAGAAGAAAACTGAAAGAAGTTTTTGTTTGGTTCAATATATATATATATAATGTCAATATATGAAATAGCGGATGTTGTGTCAATTAACTTTGAACATATCAAGGAGCGTGCATTTCGGTAAATGATAAAGGAATTTCGAAGTTCGGATTCGTCATAAAATCCACGTCAAAAAGTACTTTACTACTAGTTTGCAGTTTATTGCCGACATCAAATAAAAAATCGGATATTTATTTAGATTGTCTACTTGTTTGTCAGCATTAAATGGAAACCGACATCAAACCAAGTTGGATCAACAAACCCTGAGAATCTGGAGAAAGGTGCAAATGATCCCAGTGAAGTCAACTGATTGAATATAAATTTTAGGCCAAAAGCCAAGCGCTGGGACCTATAAGGTCATTCAGCGCTGAAACGTAAATTGACAGTTAAAGGTTTGAAAGGCGTAACAGGAGGAAAATCTCGCAGTTGCACTATGAATCTATTGTTAGGAGAGTGTGGAAAGTATGATGAAAGAAAGAGAATATGAACGGAGGTACAGTAAAAGCAATGAAAGGGGTTGCAGCTAGGGACCAAAGGCACCTTGCAAAGAACCTCAAGTAATGCCTACAGTAAACCGCATGAGGTGCACTGATGGCACTACTCCCCTACGGGTCCACTGAAGTCAAGGAATCAGAATTGGACGACTGAACGAAAAGGAAACCATCTTCAAGGACCCACAGGCCAAGTCAACTTCAAAATTGAAATCAGAGAGCACATTCTTATATAAAAAGTGTTAACCGCAAGGGATAGACACTGAAACTCGCTTTCAATGGTCATAGACAAAGACGCGTCAACTAGAAACTCCTACATAAACTTACTTCCTTTGAACAACTCGGTGATAACTACCACCTCCTGGATAAACCCAACTGTCAGATTTCACGGAGGAAAAGGTCAGGGATTTCTCTGAGCGATGCAATCACGCCAAGGCGTGAATCATGGGTCCGCCGCACGGAGCCTGAAGGATGGAGGTGGGTGAGGTATTGGCGCCTTTTTGGTAATGCAAACATCCATAATTTCAGACTGCTTGGAGTCGTTGAAGGCGGGTCGGACAAAAAACATGGCAGTGAAACACACACAAACATATATGTATTGAATATATGTAGAGCAGACGGATATACATATTTGTAGACTCTATGTAGGTATATGTTTGTACATACAAACAATACATATATACATATATATATAATATATATAATTCATAATATATATAATATATAGATATATATATATATATTTTATATATATATATATATATATATATATATATAGAGAGAGAGAGAGAGATAGAGAGAGAGAGAGAGAGAGAGAGAGAAATATTTAAAATAAAAATAATGATTATGTAGTACATAATCATTATTCTTATCTTAAATATTCACTTTATTTCTCTCTCGCAGTATCTATCTTCTCAGCGATTTTATATAACGATTTCTGCTTTTTACGTAATCTCTTATAAATATATAACATATATATATATATATATATATATATATATGTGTGTGTGTGTGTGTGTGTGTGTGTGTGTGTGTATTGTGTGTGTGTGTGTACATATGAACATATGTATATATACAATATATACAAAATATACATATATGTGTATCTATATGTCTTAGTTGATCCCCTGGTGCAGGGAAAATGCCAATGCACTGATCGATTCACAAACTTGCATTAGAACGTTCAACACGCGTGTACTGTGGATGTGTGTGCATTAATGTACTAAAGATATGCCATGGCAACTATTATATTCATTTATATCTGCTACACTACGTTCCTTACAAGAGTTAAATTGCACTTACGAGTATACTATGCATATCTGTGCAAATGCAGCGCTCACGTCAATTTACCGAGTCTTCAGGCATGAATGTATATCTGCATGTATGTGCGTACGTATGTGTGTACGTATGTGTACAAGAGAGAAATTTATTTCTTTTATAACTACAACCAGGAATCATTAGGATCGTCAGATATTCCTGGAGAGAGAGAGAGAGAGAGAGAGAGAGAGAGAGAGAGAGAGAGAGAGAGAGAGAGAGAGAGAGAGAGAGAGAGAGAGCAATCCCATATAACGACCAACTCTTTTTACATGACAACGAACGGCCTTTCGTGTCCAAACGCTAAACTCGAGAGCGAGAGAGTAAAAAAACGTAATAAAAACGTCAATAGCAAGTAGAAGGTCGAGTTACGCCGGAAAATCTACGTCAGAGATAAGAAAAAGTTATTCATCTTTTCGTATTCGAATGACTCAAGATGGTTCAGAGGCCAAGGAACATCATTTTAATTTTGTTTCCTCAAGCCTGGGCTACTGACGGACTTTACCTTGCCTGTCCCGTGAGTTTTTGT
The DNA here is from genome assembly GCF_015104395.2 of Macrobrachium nipponense. Taxonomy (NCBI): domain Eukaryota; kingdom Metazoa; phylum Arthropoda; class Malacostraca; order Decapoda; family Palaemonidae; genus Macrobrachium; species Macrobrachium nipponense. The sequence goes on along the minus strand of NC_087215.1, from coordinate 27,876,140 downwards.
TAAAAAAAAATCCAGGGAATATTATTTTAATTTTGTTTCCTCAAGCCTGGTCTACTGACGGACTTTACCTTGCCCGTCCCGTGAGTTTAAGTTAAAAAAAAAAAAAAACTTTCCAAGGAATATTATTTTAATTACCTTATATGATAATTTAGTTGGATGTCCTGAGCCACAATTAAAATTTTTGATGACATAAAATGAACCAGGATCACACACATTTTTTTTTTTTCTTTTTTTTTTTTTTCAGTCAGCTCAGAAGCATGGGAGGAGGCAATTACAATCCTACAGTTGGTCAGTTTTCTGCTGCATACAAACGGATTTTGGTGCACAGTGATGTGCAAGATGTACTACTCCGTGGAAACTGCATACCATCAGATTCAGGTCGTATACTGACAACATCTAGTAGTTCTAAAAACGAAGCACAATTAGGCAACCCTTCAGTTCTAGTTATAAATTCCTCTGTGGCTGATATCAACATTTTGACTCGTGACATTTTTGAGATTGTACCAGATGTTGATAGTGAGTAGTACACACACATTCCTAGCACTCGTCACCTGTCATTATGTTCAAATAGCATTGTCGCCTATATTAGCTGGATTTGTTGTGCACAAACTAAAAAATCTCTAAAAGTGTGAAACATGTATAGATGCCCTTACTGGGAGTGACCGTGTCGCAATCCAGTCTTTGATGAAGATGAAAAGTAAAAGTCATCTAATTCACCCGTCAGATGACGTCATAGAAATATGTTTGCGTTGTGAAACGATGTTTCGTGAGTCAGTTGGCCTATCATATATACCAATAATGCATACTTCAGTTTGGGGAAGGAAAAATCCCAGAAAATTGGCATCTCGGTGATAAGAGTTTTATAAGACAGAACATTTGCTCTAAATGATATGAGCAAATGTACGATACTGAACCATCACATATAATCCACTTGGTCTTACCTGTGGAAGCAGTGGCGGGAAAGTACCTCCAGGTCAGATAGACTTAAGCTGCTAAGCACTTCTCAGCCAAGTTGCTTAGCCCAAAACACAATGAAAACGTCGCCAGTAGTTAATTTGCCTTTTATGGATGCATATGATAAATAATTGTTGTTTGCAGCGGTTACATAGGATGACCTCTCATATCTTCTCAATTAACAGAGCCCCTTTTATTTCGGTTGTAAAGGAATGGGTACTACGAGATTTTCGTTTGGCTTGTGGTTGCTTGGTCCTATCTCAATCCGCTGCTAAACCCAAGCAGACCAAAGAGACAAACTGCCATTCAAAGATGAACACATTAGCCTTATGACTTCCCAGGTCAGAAATTCATGTACCCTGACCACCTTTCACCTGTTCAGTCATTTAACCATTTGACTTTATATCTTAATAATCGTGGATATTTTGTCCTCAGGAGAAGAAGGAGGTTTAACTCCTTGCAGGAGAATGGACTTTTTGTCCAGTCTTTCTTGCTGTATTTGTAAATTTTATTCTTTTTTTTTATGTTGTGCCAATGAAATATTTTGTCAATATATCTCAATGTTAATACAGAATTTGAACTTCCTTATGATAAAAGGATAATAACAAAGTGGGTGTTTTTAAAGGTCTTGTGGCGGGCACAGGATTTGGTACTTCCTGCCCTACACGGAGGGCGAGCCTTGGTGGCTTCACGGATGAGTCTAGGGAAACTGACCTGTGACACCTCCACCTATGAAACCTCCCTGTTGAAATGGCATATTTGTGCCGAGAACATCGTATATTTAGCCCTTTTGAAGTCTGCCCAACATAAATCTTATTACATTCTTTACAAGGAACACTATATAAAATATTGTTTGAGTTTGGAGGGCTATTCTTAATTAGTTTATTCTTCAAATATTATTATCTATAAATACTAAGTTATTACAATAGTTTTTAAAATAGGTACAGCAGGAATGAAATTGGGATGAAATGGTGTACACAGAATATTCTTAAATTATTTGCTGACATTGACTGGGTTATAATACGTCTTTTTTGCTTTATTTTTACAAAGTTCCAAAAAATATGGAGGGTAACATAATGAATCTCCTATTTCTTTTCAAAAAATATGGAGGGTAACATAATGAATATCCTATTTCTTCAATAATTTTAAACTCTATTTTCTAAAAACTCCGGACTACAAATTCTAAGAGCTCTGAGATACATACTGGAAAATGTTGACATCTTTATAGGACAAGTTATTCGTTGGTTTCCTATATACTTTAAAACTAAAATTGGTGTCATTTCTAATAACTAAGACATCCAAAAATGGTATATATATCATTATTTTCTTCATATTCTATTGTGAAATTTATGGATGGTACAAGATTATTAATTGTAGGCAGGAAATCAACAAATGATTACATTTTCTTTTATTATACAAAAAAAAAAATTCTACCTATCTAACCCAAAATACCTCAAAAAATAAATTTTTGGAATAAGTCCAGATAAAAAATTTCCTGTAAATATTAGTAAATATTGGCCATACCAAATGTTGGTTCATAAAAATTATCATTGAAATTGAATTTACAATTTTTTATACAAAGGGATACCCAATTAATAATAACATTAGTAGGTAATTCAAACTTAAACGAGTCTAAATGTTCTATTAAATATTGAAGTAAGTCGTCAAATCTGGTTAATTTGTCAATATACTTAATAAATCAGCATAGGAAAGTCTAGCACAGAAATCGACAGAGTTCTGTCAATGGGAATCAAATAGTACCCGGGATAGGTGATCGTAGTTTAACTAGATATTTAGAAATAGTGTTTTATGGCCTATTTACCTTCATATTATACTGTTGTATTAAAGTAAAATACATTTATACATACACGCACACCCCACCAACACACACACACACACATATATATAATTTATTATATATATAATATATATTATATATATATCTATACATATATATATATATATATATATATATATATATATATATATATATATAATATAATATTATATAATCATATAGACAAATACTGTTAATATAAATTTGCTATTTGATAAATAGCAAATTTATACATACATACATACATACATACATACTCATACATACTATATATATATATATATATATATATATATATGTGTGTGTGTGTGTGTGTGTGTGTGTGTGTGTGTGTGTATATATATAGTATATATATATATATATATATATATATATATATATATATATAGATATATATATATAAGAGAGAGAGAGAGAGAGAGAGCGAGAGAGAGAGAGAGAGAGAGAGAGAGAAGGAGGAGAGAGAGAGAGAGAAGAGGAGAGAAGAGAGAGAGATAGTTTATGTACTAATAGGAAATACTTCCATATATCGTATGTATGTATAGACTATATTCAAATGCTTATGTATCAGTGCCAGTGTGTGTGTGCGTTTGTGCGTGAGGTGAGACCAGGGATTGACGTGGAGGCTGTCGGCAGAGACGTGGAGGTGTCCTGAATCCTGACGCATGTATGTATGTATGTATGTACGTACGTAGCTTAGGAGTCATATTTTGAATCAAAGCCTCCGGATGCGAGCGTTAAAAATTCACAAGAAAAATAATGTACGAGTATCAGTGCGCTACTCCTTTTTTGTGTTGTGTAGTTCTTATATTTCTTATTATCTGTGATATGGTCGTTTCCACGGGTCCGGAGGATTGCTGACCCGCCTGGGAAAGCTTGCTAGTTCTCATTCGACCCAAAACAAGGAAACTGATGGCACTTTCCAAGGAGCTCTTCTCGGAATCATTCAAGAGGAAAGGAGACATGAGCGAGGCAGACTACGAGAGTACGAGGAACGACTTACGAAGGAAGTTGAACAAAGAGTACGTCTGGAGGAAATGGTTCGTCGCCTGGAGGAAGAAGCCCGCCATTCCCCCTCGAAGCCAACATTTGCCAAGAGGGAGGACGAAACTCTCGCTTCTTCAGTCTTGCAAGGTGAACGGAAGCAATTGTCAGCAGCCAGGAAGAGGATCTCATCCCTTGAAACGGAACTAAAAGTACTAAGACACGAAAGGACCGAACTCAGGGAAGCCCTCAAGACACGACATCAAGATGAATACCAGTTGAAGAAAAGGCTTAACGAGAAACTGGAAGAGGTAGCAATGTTACAAAACACAAATGAGGACTTGGAAAAAGCGAACGCGGAAATGAGGAGAGAGAACGCTCAATTGTGGAAGGAAAATGAAAAATTGAGGCTTTCCGCAGGAAAACACCCAACACAGTTCTCTGAACGCCAAAATGAGGAAGGCGAATTGATGAAGCTTCAGCAGGAACTTCAACGGGAAAGAGATATCAATGACTGCCTGAGAGACCTCTGCAAAATTCAGAAAGGTCAAATTAATGCTTTGACGCGTCCAGCAGAGATGGTTCACAGCAGTTCAGTGACGCCAAAGGAACAGAGGAAGATAAGGATGGAGGGGAAAGATAAAAATAACACGGAGAAGAAAGGGGAGGCAAAGCAGGAACAAACGAAGGATGATGAATCAGAGAGAACTTCGGGAGAAGGAACCAGCGACTCGGAAGAAAGGCAAGAAAAGGCAGAATCACTGAGGAAGGAAACATTAGGCAAGGACGGCAGTACCGAGGATTTGGAGAACAAAGGAGACACTGTTATCAAAGAGAATGAAAAGGTTCCGAAAAACCTGCGCAAAAGAGGAATTGTTACAAAGGATATGGATACCCGGAGCCTCACCGTGAAGAGAAACATTGGAAATCTCTTAAGAAAAGGCTGGTGTAAGATTCGCCAAAAGATCGAAAACCGAGGCAAAGAATTTAGGAAGCCTTCAAGGCCGCCAAAAACTCTGAGGGAATGTAAAAGAATTTCCCCGCGATCAAGAAACTACGTCACGAGGAGAGGAAACTCATGAGTGCTTTAAGGCGGATGAACGTCCCAGTAGTCAATTTGGCCGGTGTTCCTCTCTCGTCCAACAAAATTGGCAGCGGCATGTTCGGTATGTGCTATCGCTACCATTTCGGCGACGTCGAGAAACCTCTCGTGATTAAGCTCTTTGAAAATAACTGTAGTACTCCAAAAGTTCTCCGTGGAATATTGAAAGAAGTAACAAATCTGAGATCGGTAAGGAGTATCGAAGGTGTGCCGAAAGTTTTCGCAGTGTCCGCGGTACCACCATATGGCATTGTCATGAGTGACGCTGGAACAATTACCTTTCGGGACTGGCAACTACAAACGGCCCGAACACCGATGGAAATAATATCAGTGGTAAAGAAGATTGCGGAGATCATCGCAAACATGCATCGTCAGGGCATAGTACATAACGACCTCCACGGGAAAAATATAGTGATTAACGAAGAGACACAGAAGCCTACAATCGTGGACTTTGGTCTTGCAGGCCGACTTGGTGCATATCGATACAGGGACTATATGAAGGAGACTCCAAAATTCGATAAAGATAAATTGAAGGGTTCTAATCAGACAGTGTGTAGTACAAAACGAACTGCCAGCGCCAGTGAAAAGCGATTTGATCAAAATACTTATATTTTGCTGGACTTCATTTTCCGCTGAAGATGTTGCTTACTTGCTAGGCCGCTTATTAAACAAATATAACAGAATTTATGCCATTAAGAGGAAAAAATTGAAGACTCGATGCCTCGACTCTTCAGGATGCAATTGCCCGAAGTTGATGCCACAAACCCATCCCCTCCCCTCCCCCTCCCCCTACCCCCCCCCTCCCCCCACCCCCCCCGGGAAAGTGGCAACCTCTGGCGCGGGTGTAAAAACCCGTAGTTTAATGCCAACCCCCTACCCATCCCCTCCCCCCTCCCCCATCCCCCCACCCGGAAAGTGGGGCAACCTCTGGCGGGCGGTGTTAAAAACCCGTAATTTTAATGCCACCTACCCACCCCTATCCCCCCCTCAAGTGCAACCTCAATCGCGGTGTAAAAACCCCCCATAATTTAATGCCACCTACCCATCCCCTCCCCCATCCCCCTCCCCTCCCCCCCCGGGAAAGTGGCAACCTCTGGCGCGGTGTAAAAACCCGTAAGTTAATGCCACCCCCTACCCATCCCCTCCCCTCTCCCCCTCCCCCCCGGGAAAGTGGCAACCCCCTGGGAGCTTGTTTAAAAACCCGTAAGTTAATGCCCCCCGGGGACCCATCCCCTCCCCTCCCCCCTCCCCCTCCCCCCCCGGGAAAAGTGGCAACCTCTGGCGCGTGTAAAAACCCGTAAGTTATGCCACCTACCCATATCCCCGTCCCCCTACCCCCTCCCCCCCCGGGAAAGTGCCAACCTCTGGCGCGGTGTAAAAACCCGTAAGTTAATGCCACTACCCATCCCCTCCCCGCTCCCCTCCCCCCCCGGGAAAGTGGCAACCTCTGCGCGGTGTAAAAACCCTAAGTTAATGCCCCAACCCTTCCCCTTCCCCTCCCCCTGCCCCCACCCCCCTCCCCCCCCCCCGGGAAGTGCAACCTTCTGGCGCGGTGTAAAAACCCGTTAAGTTTAATGCCACCTACCCATCCCCTCCCCTCCCCCTCCCCCCCCGGGAAAGTGGCAACCTCTGGCGCGGTGTAACAAAACCCGTAAGTTAATGCCACCTCCCATCCCCTCCCCTCCCCCTCCCGCCCCCAGGGAAAGTGGCAAACCTCTGGCGCGGTGTAAAAACCCGTAAGGTTAATGCCCCTACCCATCCCCCTGGGCCCCCAACCCCCTCCCCCTCCCCCCCCGGGAAAGTGCAACCTCTGGCGCGGTGTAAAAACCCTAAGTTATGCCACCTACCCATCCCCTCCCCTCCCCCTCCCCCTCCCCCCCGGAAAGGTCAACCCCCTCCCCTGGCCCCCCCGGTTGGTAAAAACCCGTAAAGTTAATGCCACCTTACCCATCCTCCCCCCCCTGGGAAAGTGGCAACCTCTGCGGTGTAAAAACCCGTAAGTTATGCCACCCTACCCATCCCCTCCCTCCCTCCCCCGGGAAAGTGGCAACCTCGGCGCGGGTAAAAACCCCCGTAATTTTAATGCCAACCTACCCATCCCCTCCCCTCCCCCCTCCCCCCCCCGGGAAAGTGGCAACCTCTGGCGCGGTGTAAAAACCCGTAAGTTAAATGCCACCTACCCATCCCCTCCCCTCCCCTCCCCCTCCCCCCCCGGGAAAGTGGCAACCCTCTGGCGCGGTGTAAAAACCCGTAAGTTAATGCCACCTACCCATCCCCTCCCCTCCCCCCTCCCCCTCCCCCCCCGGGAAAGTGGAACCTTCTGGCGACGGTGTAAAAACCCCCGTAATTTAAATGCCAACCTACCCTCCCCCCCTCCCCCCCCACCCCTCCCCCTCCCCCCCCGGGGAAAAGTGGCAACCTCTGGCGCGGTGTAAAAACCCGTAAGTTAATGCCCCACCTATCCCCTCCCCCTCCCCCCCCCTGGGAAAAGTGGCAACCTCTGGCGCGGTGTAAAAACCCGTAAGTTAATGCCACCTACCCATCCCCTCCCCCTCCCCCCTCCCCCCCCCCCCTGGAAAGTGGCAACCTCTGGCGCGGGTGTAAAAACCCGTGTAATGCCACCCTACCCATCCCCTCCCCTCCCCCTCCCCTACCCCCCCCGCGGGAAAAGTGGCAACCTCTGGCGCGGTGGTAAAAAAACCCGTAAGTTAATGCCACCTACCCATCCCCGTCCCCCCTTCCCCCCCCTGGGAAAGTGGGCAACCTCTGCGCGGTGTAAAAACCCGTAAGTTAATGCCACCTACCCATCCCCTCCCCCTCCCCCCCTGGGAAAAGTGCAACCTCTGGCGCGTGTAAAAACCCCCCGTAAGTTAATGCACCCCCCTAACCATCTCCCTCCCCCTCCCCCACCGGCTCCCCCCCCCCCCCCCCCCCCCTGGGAAAGGTGGCACCTCTGGCGCGGTTGTAAAAACCCGTAGTTAATGCCACCTACCCCCATCCCTCCCCTCCCCTCCCCCCCCCCCCCCCCCTACCCCCCCACCCCCCGGGAAAGTCAACTGGCGCGGTGTAAAAACCCGTTAAGGTTTAATGCCCCACGGGGACCCTCCCCTCCCCTCCCCCTCCCCCCCCGGGAAAGTGGCACCTCTGGCGCGGTGTAAAAAACCCGTAAGTTAATGCCACCTACCCATCCCCTCCCCCTCCCCCTCCTGGGAAAGTGGAACCTCTGGCCCCCGGTGTAAAAACCTGTAAGTTAATGCCAACCTACCCATCCCCTCCCCCTTCCCCCTCTAGATGGCAACCTTCCTCAGGTGTCCCCAAAACCCGTAAGTTAATGCCACCCTACCCATCCCCCTCTTCCCCTCCCCCCTACCCCTCCCCCTCCCCCCCCTGGGAAAGTGGCAACCTCTGGCGCGGTGTAAAACCCGTAAGTTAATGCCACCTACCCATAACCCCTCCCCCCTCCCCTCCCCCACCCCTACCCCCCCCCTGGGAAAGTGGCAACCTCTGGCGCGGTGTAAAAACCCGTAAGTTAATGCCACCTACCCAATCCCCTCCCTCCCCCTCCCCCCCCCCCCCTCCCCCCCCGGGGAAAGTGGCAACCTCTGGTCGCGGTGTAAAAACCCGTAAAGTTAATGCCACCTACCCATCCCCTCCCCCTCCCCCTCCCCCCCTCCCCCCCTCCCCCCCAGGGAAAAAAAAAGTGGTCAACCCTCTGGCGCGGTGTAAAAACCCAAACCCGTAATTTGCCAACCTACCCCATCCCCCCCCCTCCCCCCTTCCCCCCCCTGGGAAGTGCAACCTCTGGCGCGGTGTAAAAAACCCGTAAAGTTAACCACCTCCCCATCCCTTCCCCTCCCCCGCCCCCTCCCCTCCCCCCCCTGGGAAAGTGGGGCAACCTCTGGCGCGGTGTAAAAACCCGTAAGTTATGCCACCTACCCATCCCCTCCCCTCCCCCTCCCCCTCCCCCCCCGTGAAAGTGGGCAACCTCTGGCGCGGTGTAAAAACCCGTAAAGTTAATGCCACCCCTACCCATCCCCCTCCCCCTCCCCCTCCCCCCCCTCACCTCCTCGCGTGAAAGTGCAACCTCCCCCCCCCGGTGGCCGCGGTGTACAAAAACCCGTAAGTTAATGCCACCTACCCATCCCCTCCCCCTCCCCCTCCCCGCCCCCCCGGGAAAGTGGCAACCTCTGGCGTCCCGGTGTAACAAAAAACCCGTTAAGTTTAATGCCCACCTAAAACCCAATTCCCCTCCCCCTCCCCCCCCCTGGGAATAAAGTGGCACCTCCCTGGCCCCCCCCCGCCCCGGTGTAACAAAACCCTAAGTTATGCCACCTACCCATCCCCCTCCCCTCCCCCTCCCCCCCGGGAAAGTGGCAACCTCTTGGCGCCCAAGGTGTAAAAACCCGTAAAGTTATGCCACCCCTACCCATCCCCTCCCCTCCCCGTCCCCCTCCCCCCCCCCCGGGAAAGTTGGCAACCCTCTGGCGCGGTGTAAAAACCCCCCAAAACCCGGTAAGTTTAATGCCACCTACCCATCCCCTCCCCCGCCCCCCTGGGAAAGTGCCCAACCCTCCCCCTGGCGCCCCCCCGGTGGGTAAAAAACCCGTAATTAATGCCATTACCCAATCCCCTCCCCCTCCCCCCCTGGAAAGTGGCAACCTCTGCGCGGTGTAAAAAACCCTGTAAGTGTTTAATGCCACCTACCGCATCCCCTCCCCCTCCCCCTCCCCCCCCTGGGAAAGTGAGGCAACCTCTGGCGGCGGTGTTAAAAAACCCGTGAAGTTAATGCCACCTTAAACCAATCCCCTCCCACTCCCCCCCTGGGAAAGTGTCAACCTCTGTCGCCCGGTGTAAAAACCCGTTAAGTTTAATTGCCACCCTAACCATCCCCCCCATCCCCCTCCCCCTCCCACCCCCTGGGGAAAGTGGCAACACCTTCTGGCGAGGTGTAAAAAAAACCCCGTAAGTTAATGCCACCGTACACCCATCCCCTCCCCTCCCCTCCCCCTTCCCCTCCCCCTCCCCATCCCCCGGGAAAGTGGTCAACCTCTGGCGGGCGGCGGTTTTAAAAACCCGTAGGGTTAATGCCACCCTACCCATCCCCTCCCCTCCCCCCCTGGGAAACTTGGCACGACCTCCCCCCCCCTGCCGCCGGTCCCCCCCTGAACCCGGAAAAGTAAATTGCCCCTAACCCTAATCCCCTCCCCCTCCCCCTGGAAAGTGGCACCCGGCGCGGTGTAAAAACCCATAAGTTAACTGCTACCTACCCATGCCCCTCCCCCTCCCCCTCCCCCTCCCCCCCCGGGAAAGTGGCAACCTCTGGCGCTGGTGTAAAAACCCGTAAGTTGGAGAATGCCAATCCTACCCATCCCCTCCCCCTCCCCGCCCCCCCCTGGGAAAGTGGCGAACCTCTGGCGGCGGGTGTAAAAAACCCGTAAGTTAATGCCACCGGTACCCATATCCCCCTCCCCCGCCCCCCTGGGAAAATTGGGCAACCTCTGGCGCGGTGTAAAAACCCGTAAAGTTAGTAATGCCACCCTAACCCATCCCCTCCCCTCCCCTCCCCCTCCCCCGCCCCCCACCCCTTGGGAAAGTGGGCAACCTCTGGCCGACGTTGTAAAAAAACACGTAAGTTAATGCCACCTACCCCCTCCCCTCCCCTCCCCCCCTCCCCTCACACCCGGGAAGTGGCACACCCCCTCCCCCCCTGGGCGCCCCGGTGTAAAACCCCCCCTTAAGGGTTTAAATGCCGACCATACCATCCCCTGGCCCTCCACCCCTCCCCCCCCGGGAAAGTGGCAACCCTCTGGCGCGGTGTAAAAACCCGTAAGTTATTGCAACCTTCCCTCCCCGTTCCCCCTTCCCACCCGGGAAAGTGTCAACCTCCCTGGCGCCGGTGTAAACACCTGTAAGTTTAATGCCACCCCCCCTACCCCATCCCCTCCCCCTCCCCCCTACCCCCCCTGGGAATAAAGTTGGCAACCTCTGGCGCGGTGTTAAAAACCCGTAAGTTAAATGCCCTACCCAATCCCATCCCCTCCCCTCCCCCACCCCCCCCCCCCCTCCCCCCCCGGGAAAGTTGGCAACCTCTGGCGCGCGTGTAAAAACCTCCAGTAAAGTTAATGCCAACCTTACCACCATCACCCCTCCCCGCCCCCGTCCCCCCCCTTCCCCCCGGCGCCCGGAAAAGCGGCAACCTCTGGACGCTGGTGTAAAAACCCCCGTAACGTTTAATGCCGAAAACCCTACCCATTGCCCCTCCCCTCCCCTCCCCCTCCCCCCCCGGGAAAGTTGGCAACCTCTGAGCGCGGTGTAAAACAACCCCGTAAGTTAATGCCACCTACCCATCGCCCCTCCCCCTCCCCCCCATCCCCCCCCCAAAGGGAAGTGGCAAACCATCTGGCGGCGGTGTAAAAACCGCCCGTAAGTTAATGCCACCTACCCAATCCCCTTACCCCTCCCGCCCCCTCCCCCCCCTCCCCCCTGGGAAAGTGGGTCAAACCCTCTGGCGGCGGTGTAAAAAACCCGTAATCTTTAATGCCACCCTACCCCGTCCCCTATCCCCATCCCCCTCCCCCCCCTGGGAAAGTGGCCAACCTCTGTGGCCGGCGGTGTAAAAACCCGGAAGTTAATGCCACCGTTAACCCATCCCTCCCCCTCCCCCCGCCCCTTTCCCCCCCCCGCGGGAAAGTGGCAACCTCCTGGCGCTGGTGTAAAAACCCTAAGTTTATGCCACCTTAACCCTCCCCTCCCCACCCCCTCCCCCCCCGGGGAAAGTGGCCCAACCTCTGGCGCGGTGTAAAAACCCGTAAGGTTATGCACCCCCTACCCATCCCCCTCCCCCACCCCCCCCCCTGGGAAAGTGGCAACCTCTGGCGCGGTGTAAAAACCCGTAAGTTAATTGCCACCTACCCATCCGCCCCTCCCCTCCCCCCTCCCCCCTCCCGCCCCCCCCCCCGGGAAAGTGGCAACCTCTGGCCGCGGTTGTAAAAACCCCGTAAGTTAATGCCACCTACCCATCCCCTCCCCTCCCCGACCCCCTCCCCCCCCCCCCCCGGGAAAGTGGCAACCTCTGGCGCAGGTGTAAAAACCCGTCAAGTTTAATGCAACCTACCCATCCCCTCCCCTGCCCCCTCCCCCCCTCCCCCCCCCGGGTAAAAGTGGCAACCACCTATGGCGTCGGGGAAAAACCTAGGTTAATGCCACCTAAAAACCCATCCCCTCCCCCTCCCCCTCCCCCCCTTGGGAAAGTTGGCAACCTCTGGCGCCGGTGTAAAAACCCTTAATTAATGGCCCCTACCCCATCCCCTCCCCTCCCCCATCCCCCCCCGGGAAAGTGGTCAACCTCCTGGCGTCGGTGTAAAAACCCGTAAGTTAATGCCAACCCCATACCCCATCCCCTCCCCCCTCCCCACCCCCCTGGGAAAGTGGCTAATCCTCCATGGGCGCGGTGTAAAAAAACCTGTAAGTTAGAATGGCCACCGAACCCATCCCCGCCCCCCTCCCCCGCCCCCCCCCTCCCCCCCAACAAAGTGGCCAACCTCTGCGGCGGTGTAAAAACCCGTATTAATGCCACCTTTACCCATCCCCCTCCCCCTTCCCACCCTCCCCCTCCCCACCCCGGGAAAGGAAGATGGCCAACCTCTTTCGGCGGTGTAAAACCGTAAGGTTAATGCCCTACCCAAAAATCCCCTCCCCCTCCTGCCCCTGGAAGTTGGCAACCTCTGGCGCCGTGTAAAAACCCGTAAGTTAATGCCTTCACCCTACCCCCATCCCCTCCCCCTCCCCCTCCCCCCCCTGGGAAAGTGGCAACCTCTGGCGCGGTGGTAAAACCCGTAAAGTTAATGCCACCATACCCATCCCCCTCCCCCACCCACCCCTCCCCCCCCTGGGAAAGTGGCTAACCTCTGGCGCGGGTAAAAACCGTAAAAACCCGTTTATATAATGCCACTTTTAACCCCTCCCCTCCCCTCCCCCGCAACCCCCCCCTTGGGAAAGTGGCCCAACCTCCCCTGGCGCCCCTGTGTAAAAACCCCGTATTAATGCCCCCCACCTACCATCCCCTCCCCCTCCCCCTGGGGAAAGTGGCAACCTCTGGCGCGGTGGTAAAACCCGTTAAGTTAACGCCACCTTACCCCATCCCTGCCCCTCCTCTCCCCTCCCCCTCCCCCCCGGAAAGTGGCAACCTCTGGCGCCCCCCGGTGTAAAAACCCGGTAAAGTTAATGGCCACCTACCCATCCCCATCCCCTCAACCTCCCCCTCCCCCCCTGGGAAAGGGCAACCTCTGGCGGCGGTACAAAAAACCCGTAAGTTTAACTGCCACCTACCCTATCCCCCTCCCCCTCCCCCCCTGGGAAAGTGGCAACCTCTGGCGCGGTGTAAAACCCAGTAATAAGTTTAATGCCACCAACCCAATCCCCGCCCCCTCCCCCTTCCCCCCCCGGGAAAGTGGCCCCCCCCCCACCCTCTGCGCGGTGGGTAAAACCCGTAATTATGGCCACCTACCCATCCCAACCCCCTCCCCCCCCTGGGAAAGTGGCAACCTCGACGCGGTGTAAAAACCCGTAAGTTAATTGCCAACCTACCAATCCCCATCCCCCTTCCCCCTCCCCCCCCCCATCCCCACCCCCGGGGGGGGAAAAAAAGTGGCAACCTCTGGCGCGGTGGTAAAAACCCGTAAAAAGTTTGCCCGACCTCCCATCCCCTCCCCCTCCCCCCCTGGGAAAGTGGTTCAAGCCTCTGGCGCGGTGTAAAAACCCTAAGGTTAATGCCCACCTACCCTTCCCCCTCCCCCTCCCCCCCCTGGGAAAGTGGTCAACCTCTGGCGCGGTGGGTAAAAACCCGTAAGTTAATGCCACCTAGCCCATCCCCTCCCCCCTCCCCCCCCCCCACCCCCCCCGGGAAAGTGGGGCCAACCTCTGGTGGCGCGGTGGTAAAAAAACCCAGTAAGTTTAATGCCACCTACCCATCCCCTCCCCCTCCCCCTCCCCCCCCCCCTGGGGAACAAAGTGGCAACCTCCTGGCGCGGTGTAAACAAAAACCGTAAGTTCAATGCCACCTAACCCATACCCCTCCCCCTCCCCCCTCCCCCCCTGGGCCCCCCACCCAAACGGGAAAGTGGCTAACCTCTGGCGCGGTGTCAAAACAAAAACCCGTATAAGTTAATGCCACCATACCCAATCCCCTCCCCCCGTCCCCCTCCCCCCTCCCCCCCCCGGAAAGTGGCAACCTCTGGCCGCGGTGTAAAAAACCCGGTAAGTTAATGCCAACCTACCCATCCCCTCCCCCTCCCCCCCCCTGGGAAGTGGAACCGCCCCTTGGGCGCCCCCCCGGTGTAAAAACCCGGGTAAAGTTGTGGCAACTACCCAATCCCTCCCCTCCCCCTGGAAGTGGCAACCTCTGGCGGCGGTTAAAAAACCCGTAAGTTTAATGCCACCTTACCCATCCCCTCGCCCCCCCCTCCCCCCCCCACCCCCCCGGATGGAAAGTTGGCAAACCTCTGGCTCGGTGTAAAACCCTCGGTAAACGCCGTAAAAACCCGTAATGCCACTTAACCCAATTGCCACCCTCCCCCTCCCCCCCTGGAACCCGTGGCAACCCCTCCCCCTGTGGCCCCCCCCCTGTGTAAAAACCTGGGTAAAGTTATGGCACCAACCAATCCCCATCCCCCCCCCCCTGGGAAGTGGCCAAACCTCTGCGCGGTGTAAAAACCCCGTAAGTTAATGCCCACCTACCAATCCCTCCCCCCCCGGGAAGTGGCAACCTCCCCCCTGGCCGCCCCGGTGTAAAACCTTGTACCCCCCGTAATGGGCCCCTACCCATCCCTCCCCCTCCCTCCCCCCTCCCCCCTGGGAAAGTTGGCAAACCTCCTGGCGCGGTGTAAAAACCCTCTAAGTTAAGTGCCACCTACCCATCATTCCCCTCCCCCTCCCACCCCTCCCCCCCTGGGAAAGTGGCAAAGCCTCTGGCGCGGTGTAAAAACCCGTAAGTTTAATGCCCACCTACCAAACCCATCCCGTCCCCATCCCCCTCCCCCCCCCCATCCCCCCCTGGGAAAGTGGCTGCAACCTCTGGCGCGGTGTAAAAACCCGTAAGTTTAATGCCACCGTACCCCATCCCCTCCCGCCCCCTCCCCCCCCCCCCCTGTGAAAGTGGCAACCTCTGGCCGCGGTGGTTTAAAAAAAGCCCGAATTTAATGCCACCACCCCATCCCCTCCCACCCTGCCCCTCCCCCTCCCCCCCACACGGGAAAGTGGCAACCTCTCCTGGCGCGGTGTTAAAAACCCCGTAAAACCCGTTACGTTAATGACCACCTAACCCATCCCCTCCCCCTCCCCTTTCCACCCCCCCCCCCACACCCCCCCGGGTAAGTGGCAACCTCTGGTCGCGGTGTAAAAAACCCCCGTAAATGTTAAATGCCACCTACCCATACCCCACCCCCTCCCCCTCCCCCCCAGGAATGGGAAAGTGGCAACCTCTGGCGCGGTGTAAAAACCCCGTAAGTTTAATGCCACCAACCAACCCACTCCCCCTCCCCTCCCCCTGCCCCCCCCCCACGGGAAAGTGGCGAACCTCTGGCGCTGTGTAAAAACAAACCCATAAGTTACTTGCCATCCTACCCATCCCCCCCCCTCCCCCCCTCCCACCCCCCACGAGGGAACGTGGTCAACCTCTGGCGAGGTGTTTAAAAACCCGTAAGTTTAATGCCACCTTACCCATCCCCTCCCCCGCCCCCCCTCCCGATCCCCCCCTGGGTAAGTGGCAACCTCTGGCGCGGTGTATAAAAAACCCGTTAAGTTTAACTGCCACCTAACCCATCCCCTCCCCCTACCCCCTCCCCCCCCCACCCCGGGGGAAAGTGGCAACCTCTTTGGCGCGGTGTCAAAAACCCGTAAGTTTAAATGCCACCTAACCCATCCCCTCCCCCTCCCCCCCCCCACCCCCCGGGACGGGAAGTGGCAAACCTCTGGCGCGGTGTAAAAACCCGTTAAGTTAAATGCCACCTACCCATCCCCATCCACCCCTTTTTTCCCCCCCCTCCCCCCCCGGGTTAAAGTGGCAACCTTCCTGGTCGCGGTGTAAAAACCCGTAAGTTAATTGCCTCCTAACCCAAGCCCCTATCCCCTCCCCCCCCCACTGGGAAAGTGGCCAAAGCCTCTGGCGCGGTTGTAAAAACCCGTAAGTTAATTGCCCCAAACCATCCCCTCCCCCCTCCCCCTCCCCCCCAACCCGGGAAAGTGGCACCTTCTGGCCCCCATCCCGGTGTAAAACCCGTAAGTTAATGCCCCACCTACCCATCCCCTCCCCCCCCCCGGGAAAGTTGGCGAACCTTCTGGCGCGGTGTAAAAGACAAAACCGTAAGGTTAATGGCCACCACCCCATCCCCCCCTTCCCCCCCCCCCACCCGTGGGAAAAGGTGGCAACCTCTCGGCAGGCGGCGGTGTAAAAACCCGTAAGTTAATGCCACCCAACCCATCCCCTCCCCCTCCCACTGGGAAAGCTTGGCCAAACCTCCCTGGCGCCTGTGTAAAAACCGCGGTAGTTAATGCCCAACCAACCCAAAAATCCCCCCCTCGGAAAGTGAGCAACCGCTGGCGCCGGTTTGCAAAAGCCCTGTTAATTAATGCCAACCCAACCCATCCCCCCCCTCCCACCCCTCCCCCCCCGGGAAAGTGCGGCCCAAAAAAACAACCCTCCTGGCGGGCGGTAAGAAAAACCCGTAAGAAATTTCCAATGCCCCTACCCATCCCCTCCCCCTTCCCCCTTCCCCCCGGGGAAAAAAAAAAAAAAAAAGTGGCACTAACCTCTGGCGCGGTGTAAAAAAACCCTAAGTTAATGCCACCAACCCAATCCCCTCCAAGATCTTCGCCCCCCCCGGAGTGCAACCAAAACCCTATTGGCCCCGGTGGTAAAAACCCCTTAAGTTAATGCACCCTACCCATCCCCTCCCCCTCCCCCTCCCCCCCAACCCAGGAAAGTGGCAACCGTCTGGCCTGCGGTGTAAAAAACCCGTAAGGTTTAATGCCACCTACCCATCCCTCGCCCTCCCCTCCCCCTCCCTCCCCTACCCCCCCCCCCACCCCCCCCCCCACCCCCCCCCCCCTCCCCCCCCCCCCTTCCCCCCCCCTTCGGCCCCCCTACCCCCCCCCCCCCCCCACCCCCCCCCCCCACCCCCCCCCCCCCCTCCAAACGCCCCCCTTCCCCCCCCCCCCCCCCCCCCCACCCCCCCGGCCCCACCCCAACAACCCCTCCCCCCCCCCCCCTCCCCCCCCCCCCCCCCCCCCCCCCCCCTCTCCCACGGCCCCCCCCTCCCCCCCCACCTCCCCCCCCCATCCCCTCCCCCCCCTCCCTCCCCCTCTCCCCCCCCTCCCCCCCTCCCCCCCCCCCCCCCCCACCCCCGCCCCTCCCCTGGTCCCCCCCCCCCCCCCCCCCCCCTCCCCTCCCCCCCCCCCAACCCCAAACCCCCCCCCTCCTCCCCTCCCCCCCCTCCCAGCACTCCCCCTTCCAACCCCCCCCCCCCCTTCCCCGCCCCCCCACCCTTCCCCCCCCCCCCGATCCCCCCCCCCCCCCTCCCTCCAACCCAGCCCCCCCCCGCCCCTCCGCCTCCCCCCCCCCCCCTCCCCCTTCCCCACCCCCCCCTCCCCCCCCCCCCCCCCCCCCCACCCCCCCCCAAACCCCTGCCCCCCCCCCCCCCCCCCCGGCCCCCCCTCCCAACCCCCCCCCCTCCCCCCCCCCCCCCCCCCCCCCCCCCCCCCCCCCTCATCCCCCCCTCCCCCCCGGCCCCCCCCCCCCCCACCCCCCCCCCCCCCCCCCCCCCCCACCTGCCCTCCCCCCCCTCCCCCCCCCCCCCCCCCCCCCCCCCTGAATCCTCAAAAACCTCCCCCGCCAGCCCCCCCTCCCCGCCCCCCCCACCCCCACCCCCCCCCCCCCACCCCTTCCCCCCCCAACCCTGCCCCTCCCCCCCCCCCCCCACCCCCCCCACCCCCCCCCCCCCCCCCCCCCCCCCCCCCCCCCCCCCTCCCCCCCTCCCCCCCCCCCCCCCCCCCCCCCCCCCCCCCACCCCCCCCCCCTTCCCCCCCTCCCTCCCCCACCCCCTCCCCCCCCCCCCCCCCCCCCCTCCCCCCCCCCCCCCCCTTCCCCCCTCCCCCGCCCTCCCCCTCCCCCCACCCCCCCCCCTCCCCCCTTCCCCACCAAACCCCCCCCCCCCCCCTCCCCCTCCCCCCCGGCAACCCCCCCCCCCCCTCCCCCCCCCCTCCTCCCCCTCCCTCCCCCCCCCCCCCCCCTCCCCTCAACCCCCCCCGGCCCCCCCCGCCCCCACCCCCCCCCCCTCCCCCTCCCCAAACCCCCCCCCCCCCCCTTCCCCCCCCCACCCCCCCCCCCCCCCACCCCCGCAACCCCCCCCCCCCCCCCCCCCCCCCCCCCTCCCGGCCCCCTCCCACCCCCCCCCCCACCCCCCCCCCCACCCCCTCCCCCCCCCCCACCCCCCCCCCCCCCTCCCCTTCCCCCCCCCCCCCCCCCCCGCCCCCCCCACCCCTCCCCTCCCCACCCCCCCCCCCCCCAAGGAAATCCCCGCCTCCCCCCCGGCCCCCCCCCCCCCCCAACCCTTCTGCCCCCCCCCCCCCCCTCCCACCCCCCCCCCACCCCGCCCCCCCCCCCCACGGCCCCCCCCCCTCCCCTCCCTCCCCCCCCCCCCCCTAAAATCCCCCCCCCCGTTTGCAATTCCCCCCCCCCCCCCCTCCCCCCCCCCCCCCGCCCCCACTTTGCCCCCCCCCGCCCAACCTCCCCCTCCCCCCCCCCTCCCCCTCCCCCCGCCCTCCCCCCCCGCCCCCCCCCCCCCCCCCCCCCCGACCCCCCCTTCCCCCCCCACCACCCACCCCCTCCTCCCCCCCCCCTCCCCTCCCCTCCCCCCCCCCCCCTCCCCCCACCCCCTCTCCCCCCCCCCCCCCTCCCCCCCCCCCCCCCCCACCCCCCCCCCCCCCCCCCTCCCCAAACCTCCCCCCCAAACCCCCCCCTGGCCCCCAACCCTCCCTCCCCCCCCCCCCCCGCCCCCCCCCCCCCTCCCTCCCCCCCCCCCCTTCCCCCGCACTTGGCCCCCCCCCTCCCCCCCCCCCCCCCTCCTCTGCCCCCCCCCCCTCCCCCCCCCTCCCCCCCCCCCCCCCCCCAAAAAACCCCCCTCTCCCCCCCCCTCCCTCCCCCCCCCCCCCTAAGGTTTCCCACCCCCCCTCCCCTCCCCCCCCCCCCCTACCCACCCCCCCCAGCCCCTACCCCCCCCCCCCCCCCCCCCCCTCCCCTCCCCCCCACCCCCCCCCTCCCCCCCCCCCCCCTCCCCCCTCCCCCCCCCCCCCCCCCGCCCCCCCATCACCCGCGAAAAGTGGGCCAACCTCCTTGGCGCAGTGTAACAAAAAACCCATAGTTATTTGCCACCAACCCATCCCCTCCCCCTCCCCCCCCTACCGTGGGAAAGTGGTCAAACCTCTGGCGCAGGTGTAAAAACCCATAAGTTAATGCCACCAACCCTCCCACTCCCCCTCCCCCTCCCCCCCCACGGGAAAGTGGCAACCTCTGGCGCAGGCTGTAAAAAGCCCAGTAAGTTTAATGCCACCAACCCATCCCATTCCCCTCCCCCTCCCCCCCCACCCCCCCCTGGGAAAGCGTGGCCAACCTCTGGCGCGGTGTAAAACCCGTAAGTTCAATGCCCCTACCCATTCCACCCCGTATCACCCGCCTCCCCCTCCCCCTCACCCCCCCGGGAAACGGTGGCAACCTCTGGCGCGGTGTAAAAACCCGTAAGGTTTAATGCCACCTACCCATCACCTCCCTCCCCCTCCCCCTCCCCCCCCACAGGAAAGTGGCGAAACTCCTCTGCCGCGGTGTAAACAAAAACCCGTAAGTTAATGCCACCTACCCCATCCCCTCCCCCTCCCCCCCCCCCCCCTAGCGGAAACGTGGCCAAACCTCTGGTCGTCAGGTCGTAAAAACCCATAATGTTTAATGCCACCACCCCATCCCCTCCCCCTCCCCCCCCCACGGGAAAGTGGCAAATACCTCTGGCGCAGGATAGTAAAAACCCCATAAGTTAATTGCCTACCAACCCATCCCCTCCCCCTACCCCCTCCCCCCCCCACGGGAAAGTGGCAACCTCTGGCCGCAGGTGTAAAAACCCATAAGTTAATGCCACCAACCCATCCCCTCCCCCTCCGCCCCCTCCCCACCCCCACGGGAAAAGTGGCAACCTACTTGCGCAGGTGTAAAACCCGTAAGTATTAATGGCAACCCTACCCATCCCCTTCCCCTCCCCCTTCCCCCCCCTCACGGGAAGGTGGCAACCTTCTGGCGCAGTGTAAAAACCCATAAGTTAATGGCCACCAAACCCCCCCATCCCCCTCCCCCTCCCCCCACGGGAAAGTGTCCCAACCTCCCCTTGGCCCCCGCCCCCAGTGGTAAAAACCCCCCCACGGTAAGTTAATGTCCACCAACCCATCCCCCGGCAACCCCTCCCCCCCCACGGAAAGTGGCAACCTCTGCGCAGTGTAAAAACCCGGTAACCTTAATGCCATCCAACCCATCCCCTTCCCCTCCCCCCCGCCCCCCCCCACGGGAAGTGGCAACCTTCTACGGGCGCGGTGTAAAAAGCCCGTAGTTAATGCCGACCAACCCATCCACCCCTTCCCCCTCCCCCGCCCCCCCCACGGGAAAAGTGGCAACCTCTTGGGCGCAGGTGTAAAAACCCGTAAGTTCAATGCCACCAACCCATCCCCCTTCCCCCTCCCCCCCACCCCCCCCTGGGAAAGGTGGCAACCTCTTGGCGCAGGTGTAAAAACCCGTAAGTTAATGTCCATCCAACCCTCCCCTTAACCCCTCCCTTCCCCTCCCCCGCCCCCCCCTGGGAAGGTGGCAACCTCTGGCGCGGTGTAAAAACCCCTGTAACTTAATGCCACCCGAACCCATCCTCCCCTTCCCCCGCCGCCCCCTCCCCCCCACCCCCCCTGGGAAAGGTGGCCAACCTCTTGGCGCAGGTGTAAAAAAAAAAAAAAAACCCTTAAGTTATGCCACCAACCCATCCCCTTCCCCTCAAACCCCTCCCCCCCAAAACGGGAAAAAGTGCAAAAAAAAACAACAAAAAAAAAAAAAAAAAAAAACTACGCGGTGAAAAACCCCAAGTATTTAATGCCACCGAAACCCATCCCCTTCCCCTTCGCCCCCTCCCCACCCCCCCCTGGGAAGGTGGCAACCTTCTGGTCGCGGTGTAAAAAACCCTGTAACTTTAATGCCACCTTAACCCCATCCCCGTTCCCCCTCCCCCTCCCCCCCCACGGGAAAGTGGCAACCTCTGGTCCGAGGTGTAAAAACCCGTAAGTTTAATTGCCGACCAACCTCCCTTCCCCTATCCCGCCCCCCCCCCTGGGAAGGTGGCAACCTCTGTCGCCCGGTGTAAAACCCGTAGTTAATGCCACCAACCCAGTCCCCTCCGCCCCCCCCGGGAAGTGGCAACCTCTAAATTAGAGCATGAAAAATTGACCGAAAATAACTGAAATTTATTCGTAAATCCACCCATAGTCAACAATTTTATAAGTTTAAGTGTATGTCTGAATGGTAAAATCGAGGTAACACAAATTCTAATGCTAGTCTTATATAAGAGCTCCCACAGCGTTCATAAATCATAATTTCTAAAGCTACGATATGGTATGACCTTGTCGACTGGTTACTTGGTTATTGCTATAAATATCATTCAGAAATGGGGTTATGTAATCAGTGATGTGCTCATTTACAACCATTATTGTAATTGCGTCTACTGAAATGTTATTGTTGTACCTTTAGTGGGTATATAATATATATATATATATATATATATATATATATATTATCACAGGAAAATAGCAGTCGTTCGAGATATATTCTCAAGGAAGCAAGGGAGACGTCTTCTGGTAATTTAAAAAGGTTTTATTAAGCGACGTTTCGGGGTCCAGCCCCATCATCACGGCTGTAAATAGGATTGATACACTAAAACATAATAAAAAGACTCATCCTAATAAACCAACATACATTTAAAATTCACATAAAAAAAACCTACTTACAATGCTAAGAAAATTACCATCTCAAGTGAAGGGAAGGAATGAAGGCGAGTGACCAGAAGAAGAAGGAAAGGTTCCAAGTTAAATATAGTTCTGCCAGGTAAAGTCGGGATAGTGGTACTTTGGTTGTTTAATTTCAGAACTATTGTTTTTATGGAAAGCGATTCGAAGACAGCAAGCTCTTGAGGAGAAGCAGCCCGTGTAATGATTTTGAAGTGTTTGTATTCTATATTAAATTTGCATTTTTTTTAATGTTCTCGAATGTTCGAGAATTCTGGTGAAGAACAACCGGACACTGTTCTATAACTCACCCCCCTGTGGCAATCAATGCGGACTTTAAGGGTAGGCTCCACTTTGGGGGGTGCCGATCGTAAAAAATATTGCCATAATGCATATTCCCTGTGAGTTTTATCATCCTACAGGGAAAAATTAATGATTTTATGAAAAAATGTGAAAAAACGGATATTTCCGGCCCCTCGTACTGAAGGTTGTTTGGTGATTGGTGAGAAACTACAGTCTTGCAATAGAAATTTTTTGAGGCGGTCTGACAGAATGTTGGTATATCCACCTGGAACATGCACAAAAAAATTATCAAAATAGAACAGTAAATAAGCACGTAATAACAAAAAAAAGAGCAACAACTTCGTAAGTTCAGCGAAAGCCAGCCGAAAAATCAGACTATAGCTAGGAAGAAATATTCAGGAAAAATTCAAATCTCGATTTAGGGACAAACCTTTTGAGAGTTTGTAGTTATTATGTCACTTGATAGCCTAAAACATCTAAAAATTATATTATTTAGGACAATCAAAGAAAACCCACCTCCAAAAAAAAAAGGATGGGGTGGGGGTGGTTTTTCTTTGATTGTCAAACCTAAATAATATAATTTTTAGATGTTTTAGGCTATCAAGTGACATAATAACTACAAACTCTCGAAAGGTTTTGTCCCTAAATCGAGATTTGAATTTTTCCTGAATATTTCTTCCTAGCTATAGTCTGATATTTCGGCGGGGCTTTCGCTGAACTTACAAAGTTGTTGCTCTTTTTTCGTTATTACGTGCTTATTTACTGTTCTATTTTGATAATTTTTTTTGTGCATGTTCCAGGTGGATATACCAACATTCTGTCAGACCGAATTTCTATTCAAGACTGTAGTTTCTCACCAATCACCAAATAACCTTCAGTAAAAGGGCCGGAAATTTGCGTTTTTTCACATTTCTTTCATAAAACCATTAATTTTCCCTGTAGGATGATAAAAAAACTTACAGGGAATATGCATTATTATAGTGCTAATAATGCCTGAAAATTTCATTAGCCTGTCTTGATTAGTGTATGTTTTGGCAAATATTTTTTACGATCGGCACCCCCAAAGTGGAGCCTACCCTTAAGAAGCCTACGTGAGGCCCCGACATAATTTCCAAAACTACATTTGGGACACGAAAATAAATAAACCGCATTGGAAGTCATAAGAGGATTCAGTTTTTCTTTATATCTGAAAAAAGACCCAATAGTTAATGGGTTCCTTACGATTAGTTGGCCTTTTATGGCCGGACAATGTTCACGTATTAAACATTTAACTTGGGTATAAAACGTTGTATCACTGATAATCGGGACACTAGTAAAGAAAGGCATTCTAAGAGCAGTTGGTCTGTTATTTTTCTCTATTAATTTATTATTTAAAAACTTGTTTAGGTATCTGAAGAAAACCTTAGTTGGATAGCAGTTATCGGTGAAGTATTGTTGCAAGACAGTAATCTCATTGTGAAATTCAGACCAGTCAGAGGAAAGAGAAAATGCCCTGTGGAAGAGGGTATATAAAGCGTTTACTTTAAAGTTAAAACTACAAAAGCTGTAAAAATTTGTCCCGAGTCAATTAAAAGTCTTTTTTCTAAAAACTGAGGTGTTTAAACCGTCTGTATTACGTGACACTTCTATATCTAAGAAAGAGAGCTTATTATCATTTTCATAATCAATTGTAAACTTGATATTAGGGTGGGCTGAATTGGCAAATTGCAAGAAGGAATCAGCCATGTCTCTGTCTCGAAAAAGAATAAACGTATCATCAACGTAACGACATTAAGAGAGGATGATTAGCTAGAGGGCAATTGTCCAGCAACCGCTCCTACAGTTCACACACAAAAATATTCGCAAAGACTGGGCCTAAAGGACTGCCCATAGCTATACCATCACTTTGTACATAGGACTTTCCATTAAAAATAAAGGCGGTGTCCTGCACTGCCAAAGTGTAAGCTTCTTAGAATTGTCATAATTAAAACCATGAAACAGAACATCATTATTAGTAAAAATCTTGTTTAAAATAATTTGAATTGTTTCTTCTACAGGGATATTGGTGAACAGAGACTCTACATAAAGGCTAACCATAAAAAGATCCGAATCTTGAGACAATATTCTTTCTTTAAATTGTTCAGCGTTTTTAATGGTATATTATTATGAGAGAATTCTGTTAATAGCGTTACTAAGTATTTAGCCAACTTGTAATTGAGGGCGTCATAAGATGTTAGAATCGGTCTTAAAGAACACCCTCCTTGTGTACCTTAGGATTGCCATACATCACACCATAAGAACCACCAGTGCTGCTTAAGTTTTGAAACGTATTATTGTTAATGATTTCCTGATCCAAAAGAGATTTCAAAATCGGGTTGATTCTATCCTTACAACGGAAGATAGTGGCAAAGTCAGGACTACCCAAACACTGAAATTTCGTAGTGTCATTTAGGAGGTTTTCAACTTTCTGTATATAATCAGTCTTATTGAGTACAACAACACCTCTACCTTTGTCCGGTCTAATAATAATAAGGTTTTCCTGTTTTCCAAGATTTTTCTGAATTTCAAGGTCCTTTTTGTTAAAGAAAGGTGTCCAGTTTGTAATTAAATTATTGTAAGTTTTATGGGCTATAGTATAAAGCTGTGATCGAAAGCCTTCCACATTGATCATTAGATTAGTGTTTACTAAGCGAGAGAATAGCAGTTCCAGTAGAGCAAAAAACTTGCAGTAAGAAGGTTTATAACAAGGTAAACAATACTCTACTATGAGATTCAGGGCCTCTGTAACACGGTTTTTTCGCAATAACTTTTTATCTATGCATTTCATAAATATAACGCTTATTCAGAATACATATTATATCAACACATAAATTTTGAGTGTATTTTGCACTACGTAGGTTGAATAAATTTGGTACTTATAATGTAAAAGTGACCTTTTTTGAAGACGGGCCAACTTACTCAGAGAAAAGGTTTCGAACGCACTCACTACGTAACTTATGACAGCATTTCTTCCCTCTTTCTCGATGGATGATTGGCTATACGTAACGAAGGCTAAACCTCTGGCAACAGTGACATACAAATTTAAATACAAGCAAAGCAGTACACCTTTATGAACCCTGGAACCTCTCCACTGATAATTGTCATAATGAACAAACCAACAAAATATGTTAATAAATACAAAAACACTTCGATTATTAGTCTGACTCCCAGTGTACTTTATAGGTCACAATCAGATTGACAAGATGTAGGGAATAGTTGGTAATTATCAAAAACATAGTAGACAAGCTTGATTTGATAACTCCTATATCCAATGTCAAGCAATTTTTATTTATTGGCTATCTACCTATTTACTGAAAAAAAATAGCCGGTACCGTATATTGGCTTTAAACCTTCACCAATAATTATCGTCAGAATGGTGACTTCATGAGGCTCCACCCACTTTCGCCTCGTTATAATTCAGGATAACACTGAAGGCTACCATGGGCATTGTTGGATTAGAAAATTTAACTTCTGGCTATAAAAACTAATTTCTCGAGTAGTTGTAAGAAGTGCTAAATGATCCTCAAGGATCCCAGCAGTTGGCCTAAACGTTTAATTCATGTATATTACTGCTATACTGTTGCGGCACTACTGCTACAGTAGTATTACTACGCTAGCACTGATACCCCAACCACATCTATGTATCGTTCCGCCATCATAAAGTCTTTGGGTTTCAGAGCCGATGGAATTTCTGTCTGGTGGATGGGCGGGGCAACATTTAGTCAAAAGGCGTTTGTTTACCTTGCTTACGTAATGAATGTTTTTCGACTATTGGCTCGTAATCATTGGCCATGGCGTCGGCTAGATCATTTTTACTCTATAAAAATTAAAACTATCGGGTTTAGGTTATTGATAATGCTGACAAAATTTGTGTGGGGTTGTAAAATATACATATGTCAACTTTCAGCTACATCCGATGCTTTGACAAGGAGCAAAGTCCAGAAAACCGTGTTACAGAGACCCTGAATCTCATAGTAGTTCAAAAGACAATAAAAACTCCTCCCTTTCAGAGAATTGGTAATCAGAATAACTGAACACAACATCATTGTTATTAGAAAATTTTGGAATGTAAATACCTAAATTATGTACAAAGTGATGGTATGGCTATGGGCAGTCCTTTAGGACCAGTCTTTGCGAATATTTTTGTGTGTGAACTGTAAGAGCGGTTGCTGGACAATTGCCCTCTAGCTAATCATCCTCTCTTTTACTGTCGTTACGTTGATGATACGTTTATTCTTTTTCGAGACAGAGACATGGCTGATTCCTTCTTGCAATTTGCCAATTCAGCCCACCCTAATATCAAGTTTACAATTGATTATGAAAATGATAATAAGCTCTCTTTCTTAGATATAGAAGTGTCACGTAATACAGACGGTTTTAACACCTCAATGTTTAGAAAAAACTTTTACTTGACTAGGGACAAATTTTTACAGCTTTTGTAGTTTTAACTTTAAAGTAAACGCTTTATATACCCTCTTCATCAGGGCATATTCTCTCTCCTCTGGCTGGTCTGAATTTCACAATGAGATTACTGTCTTACAACAATACTTCACTGATAACTGCTATTCAACTAAGGTTTTCTTCAGATACCAAAACAAGTTTTTAAATAATAAATTAATAGAGAAAAATTACAGACCAACTGCTCCTAGAATGCCTTTCTTCGCTAGTGTCCCGTTTATCAGTGATACAACGTTTTATACCCACGTTAAACGTTTAATACGTGAACATTGTCCGGCCATAAAAGGCCAACTAATCGTAAGGAACTCATTAACTATTGGGTCTTTATTCAGATATAAAGAAAAACTGAGCCCTCTTATGACGTCCAATGCGGTCTATTTATTTTCGTGTCCCAAATACAGTTTGGGAAATTATGTCGGGGCCTCACGTAGGCTTCTTAAAGTCCGCATTGATTGCCACAGCGGGGTGAGTTGTAGAAAAGGTGTCCGGTTCTCCACCGGAATTCTCGAACATTCGAGAATATTTAAAAAAATGCAAATTTAATATAGAATACAAACACTTCAAAATCATTACACGGGCTTCTTCTCCTCAAGAGCTTGCTGTCTTCGAATCGCTTTCCATAAAAACAATAGTTCTGAAATTAAACAACCAAAGTACCACTATCCCTCTTTACCTGGCATAACTATATTTACTTGGAACCTTTCCTTCTTCTTCTGGTCACTCGTCTTCTTCCCTTCACTTAAGATGGTAATTTTCTTAGCATTTGAAATGTATGTTGGTTATTACGATGAGTTTTTATTATGTTTTATGTGTATCAATCCTTTTTACAGCCGTGATGATGGGGCTGGACCACGAAACGTCGCTTAATAAAGCCTTTTTAAATTACCAGAGACGTCTCCCTTGCTTCCTTGAGAATATATATAATATATATATATATATATATATATATATATATATATATATATATATATATAATAAATAATACTCATCAATTTTTTTATCAACTAGTGAAATAGTAAGTGGAAACATAAAAATGATCAACATTTTCTTGATTAGTTTTCTGGCGGATATGCAAATAATTTTTAACAGTAATATTCAACTGAGATGTAGATGTCTTTCGCAGATTCAAAAAAAAAAGAAAAAAAAAAAAAAAAAGAAAAAAAAAACTGTCGTCCGCAATCAGTGAAGTGCTCCAACCTCTGGCAACAGTAAACCCCTATATAAATACTTATCCTAAGTTTATTTATATATTTGTGATGTTACACTAATTACATATTATATATATTACGGATGACTACCACCAAAATGTTACTATAAAACTGAAACAGGTTAATTTGTAGGAAAACAACTAAGAAACGAGCTGTTACAATGATTGTTTACGTTTTCATGCGTCTGGCAGCATAATACAGATGGCTCCCGTCTGAAACCCTCCGGGTTCAGGGTCGTGTGAGACCTCATCGCAGCCGTAGTCCAAAGGGTTAATTTTGTTTTCTTAAGCCTGGGCTACTGACGAACTTGACTTTGCCCGTCCCGTGAGTTTTTGAAAAAAAAGTCAATAAATAGTAGAATAGAATAAAATAAAACAAGAAAATCCGCACTGATTTACGTATCAAGCAACGCTAAATTAAAATAAAAAATAAAATAAAACAAGAAAATCCGCACCGATTTACGTATCAAGCAACGCTAAATGCGGAAGCGAAACTTAACCAATGTTTGATATATGGACCCTGAACTAGACAGGATCCGAATAAATCTGGTTATACCTTCCTACATGGGAGAACAATACGAGAAATAAAGGCCTAAAAAATAACAAAATCGATTTAAAAAAAAAAATTATGATTATGGGGGAAAATACTGAAAGACTGACGGGGTGTGCCATAGAGTAGGAGAAAATGGATAAAATTAATGTAAAGAAAAAAACACAGGGGAAACTATGAAACGTAAGTAGCAAATGAAAGATTTGCCGAGAGTATACAGCAGAAAGTGAGATAAGACTGATTAAGGGAACTGAATAGAAAGAAAGCACGGAATAAGATGTGGATATAAATGAAGTGTGTTCGGATAGTAGGAGGAAGAGAACGGTTGGTGATGTTGGAGAATGAGGAGGAAGAACAAGAAGAATGAGGAGGAAGAAGGGAGAAGAAACCAAATACTTCCTCAACCTTCACTAGCTAACGATCAAAGATATCTTTGCTAGTAATACTGACAACGTAATCTAACGTCGCAACCATTATGGTCTCCGGCGCCGCGCTGACAGCTGACGTCG
The DNA here is from genome assembly GCF_015104395.2 of Macrobrachium nipponense. Taxonomy (NCBI): domain Eukaryota; kingdom Metazoa; phylum Arthropoda; class Malacostraca; order Decapoda; family Palaemonidae; genus Macrobrachium; species Macrobrachium nipponense. The sequence goes on along the minus strand of NC_087215.1, from coordinate 27,847,145 downwards.
GCCTGACCCAAATTGAAAAGGAATGACGGGACGGTAATGGGGTAGAAAGGGGGATGGGGGGTGGGAGAAGGTTGGGTCGGTGGTGGGGGGGGGTGTCAGTGGGGGCTTTAGACCCGTTTTCGTGAGCGTGGCTAAGTAGTCACGATCACGGTCCCTCGATATTTATACTGTTACCACCCTCCAAGGATCGGTGTTTGTCTTTTACGTTAGACTGCTAGTCTAAGTACGTACAAGTGTTCGGGTAAAAAAAAAAAAAAAAAAAAAAAAAAAAATGGGTCTGGTAAATTAGTGTAATTGGGTAGTTCGCTTAAAATGTGGTCCGTAAATGTATTTGGTGTAAGTAAATACACGATAAAGCTTACATTTGTAAATACACTTACAATTGCCTAAATGAGTGCTGAATAGGCTTAAAAATCAGGAGGAAGTTTTCCCACAACTGTTGGTTTGTGTACATCCGAACTTGGAAGTACTTTATGCTTTGTTCGCATATCAGCAATAATTAAACCAAGAAAGCGACGACAAAGCCTGTCTTCTTCTTCTTCTTTCTTCTTCTTCTTCTTCGAGAGAGAGAGATTGTTTCACGAGAATCCTTCGTTGAATGAAATATTACCCTTAACAATCTAATAAAGTTCATCAAAAAGATAGTATCTCTCTTCCACCTTTAACCAAGAAAAGTTTGTACGCTCACTAATGTAAGGGACAGATGATTACCATATTACGACAGGGTTCAGAAGCTCCTGATTAGCTGGCTCTTAAAAACATTGAGTAATTATAAAGCTGTGGACGTTTATTTGCTGTGTGGAAGCCATTAAATAACAGCAACTAATCTCTTGTCATTACTCGAAAGAACGTCTTTCAGAAATTATTTTGGTTGTTTTAAGAATATTATCAATCTAGACCAGGGGTTTTCAACATTTTTCTCTTCCCCCCGCCCCCGGCACCCTTTCGGGCATTTGTAATGTCAGTAACGTACCCCCTTCACTTTGTATAACGTGGAAAACAAAACCAACTTAGAAAAAAATTCCATTCTGTATATTTGCAAGTACTATACGGAAGGGAAGTAAGTATATAACTCTACTGAAGTAACCAATAATATTGTAAACAAAGAATTCCATAAAAAATAAAGACAATTTATTATAATTATTTACCTCTGGCTATGCAGTACATTTTCAAGGTTAGGGTACTGAGCTACAAAAACAAAATACGTTATTATTACATCAGCAGCAATGGGAGTCACTGAAATGGCTGAAACTTTCATTAACTATTTGCCCGAAAAGCAGTTTTTGCTAAAGCACATTGAAGGTCGGCATCCAACTTTCATTCGAGTACCATGGGGAGCGCGTACCGCCTGACAGATATCCCCTCGGGTACGCGTATAAACCAGGTTGAAAACCCCTGATCTAGACTGTTATTCACTAGGCCTATAAAACGATCCAGCCTAGTACCACAATCCCACCCAGACGAAGTTTTCCATCGTCAAATGGGAGTCAAATGTGTACTGGGATTGCCGTCCTCTAGGATGAAAAGACGTACGGTGAAATATAAAAGTCGACATCAATCATCCTACTGTGTCAGCAGTCGCTTTACACCCAGCAATCGTCCCAGATCAAGTGTAAACCGGTTTTTTCTCTCACGCGACACCGTTGACGGCAATCGGTTGATTACGGATAAACTAATAAAATGCTAAATAAACTAAACAATTTTCTACTTTTCTGCGTATTCACGAGGTTCGCGCCTAAAGGAACTTGACAGTCTCGCTTATGCAGATTGAAAACGTGCCTTATTTACCGGTGACTAAAGAAAAACACAGAGCACAGGGCCCAGTACCAACTTGTTAACTGTCTTTTCAACCATAATGATCTTCTAATACTTTCACGCACGTTTTGGCACGTGTACTACTAGTCACTAATTAAAGCAACACAAAAAGATAACAAAAAAAGAAAAGTTTCATAACAGTAGATAAGAAATGACCTAGTCTAGCCATAAATATAGGTCACTTAATCGGAAACTTGACCTTGGGGTTGGCGAACAAAGGGGCGTGGGGCGATGTATCTGAAGATGGGCCACTTGGGAATTACACCCTTTTTTTTAACGTAGCAATTACCGCTGTAATTACGAAAGCGCTTCTTTTGTCTGTGGAAAAAACGGCGTTATTTGCTGTAATTGCCAGGAGTAACATGGTGGCTTATGCACCATTCTCGCAGATGATGAAACGTAAATGCGGTTTTTAAATAAATATAGTTAATTTTAAGACTGCATAATAACTTTACAAATAAGCTATTCGTGTATATAAGCGGGCAAGCATTCGTACGCACTTAAAAGCATACATTCGTACACATACAGATCTGCTGCTCACTTTTAACGGCTATAATCAAATTGCGGTTGCTGGACAATTGTAATCACCCTCTCTTTTACTGCCGTTACGTTGACGATACGTTTACTCTTTTTCGAGACAAGAGAAAGGGCTGATTGCTTCTTACAATTTGCCAATTCAGCCCACCCTAATATCAAGTTTACAATTAATTATGAAAAAGATGATATGCTCTCTTTCTTAAATATAGAAGTGTCACGTAATACAGACGGTTTTAACACCTCAATTTTTAGAAAAAAAAGACTTTTACTGGACAAGGGAAATTTTTTTTACAGCTTTTGTAGTTTTAACTTCTCGAATACGTAACACTTTTTTTGCGGTTATTTTCGGAAGACTCCAGCAACCGGCCACATTATAATTTATATTTCTCTTGGATGAAACACATCAAAACAAAATAAAATGTCTTCTCGATACATAACCTGCCCAAATGCTAAACAGGAAAAAAACGGTATTTCCAAGTAACAACTCTGCACGGACTGCCAGGAACGGTCCCTGTAATTAATTCCGGGGGTAATTACAATCGGCCGACAAAAAATAACAGCAAATTCTTAATAAGCAATCAAAATATTATAGAATAAGTCAATATCCAAGGAAATACCGGACGCGGGCCAATTACTTAGTTTTACCAAATAAAAAATAATAATAATCAAATTACGACTTGTAAGGTAAGACAACACTGGTCCCCCACCCAGTTCGCTCCTCCTCTCCCACCCCTCCATAGCAAATACTGCGAAATTGTTACCAGTAAACAACCCTAGGTTACGTTAGGTGGTATCTTTAATTTCTTTTCGTGGCTAGCTATCTCCAGCCAGTTTTGGCATGAAAAAACCCAGAATAGTTTTTCATGTAAAAATGGCTGCCTGGAGGCTTCCAATTGGTTGGCAGGATTCTTCCGAAAAATTACCTATTTTATACGCTTGTCACTTTGGCGCAAAGCATTCATATCCAAGTGCAAGAACATGGGTTGATTCCGACATCCGCGCCCAAGGTATCAGAACGAGGTCACAAGATTGATACTGGCTATATATAAAAAAACGGTTTGGTGTCCCAAGTTTCAACCTGATAAGATCCCGTCAATGCTAATAATCTTGATAGGCTACGTTTCCTATCTTCAATCACGTACCCAAACCACAAATACTAGCCTATAACTTCTTTGCCCTAAGCGGCCTTGCAAGTAACGAAACATTCTAAAAAAAAAATCAACCTCTAAAGCTAACGCCAAACCACTTAATTATAAATGAAATTTAAATATTTATAAAACGTTAAACAAAAAAATAAAGTTAAAATACCTTGTGGAAACTGGCGGCCACTAGCAGCATCTAGCCTCGTTTGGACTTCACGGTTCACGCCTTCACTAACCGACAGCGTTGCAATTCACGGGATTTGCAACGTCAGAAACGCATCGAATAACACGAACGCTTTAGGCAGTAAACATTACAACTAAGTAGAGACATTCGCGCCGTACGAACACTCACAATTGGGAAGATACACATCCGATTTAGACGTAAACGCCGCTTGTTCAGACCGTTGAGTTATGGCGTGGCGTGAAGTTGGTCAACGATGATTTACTATACTTACCTATCATGAAACAGAGTCGGAAGAATAGAGTTTATTTCTTTAAAATTCTCAATTATCTACCCAAAAGTTGTCAAAATATCGACTAGGTAGTTTACGTTCTTCCGGCATTTATTATACCATAGATTCTATCAAAATCTAAAACATTTTTGCCGCTATAGTCATGGAGTGACGTCATAAATTTTCACCTCGCTGTTGCCATAATGTTAGCATCGCTTTAAAAGGCGCTTGGCGTGCAATTAGCGTATTATAATGGTTTATACTAGCACTGATGGGGTTAACATCGTATATGTGCGTTAGTGTTGATGTTTTTGTTGTTCTGTTATGGTTTTTTTAGAAGCTTATAATGAGTATTTTTTACCTTGTCGTAATTAAAGGTGCAGAAATAGCCAAAGTGGCTTATTTTATATTAATGGAACATGCAATTGTTCCATTTGTATTTTGAAAATGCCATAACAAACTATTATTATTATTATCATCATTGCTGCTACTGTTGTTGTTATGTTGTACGTTTTCACAGCTCGATACAACGAACTCCATTTATAGCTACTGAAACAAATATGCATTTACCCACAGGGCAAGAGATGAGATATGATATCGTATGTAATTTCTCTCCCCCTCTCTAAAAAAAAAAAATTACGGCATAATAACTTCAAGGGAGTATAATGGAGTCCATTACACTATGCTTGCTTCTTTTCTTAGCTTTCTTGGAAGAAGGCCATTTCAAATCGGCGTTTTAAAGCACATTCTGGAAAGACTGGTTTCTAAAGGTTTCCCTTTTTCGAAGTTGGCGTTATATTTTTATTTCTACACATGATAAAGACTCATACGGACATGTACACACGAATGCAGTCATGTGCTCGCTACTGCATAGGTTTACCGATCAAGAAAGCTATGGAGACTTGAGTCTAGGGCAGCACTTGGTTGAGTGAACGAGGAGGATTGTCAGACGCAGTCAGTATGTAAGCCGAGACTTTTTCCACTTACAAGCCATGGTTCCAGGTGTTAGCATTCCAGTTCCGAACAGGTGTCTAGGGATGAAGTAGCTAGTACCATTGCTGTTCTCTTCCCAGGCTGCAGCTCACCTTGGTCAGCTAGCAAATATATACAAATCTGTATATTATTACTAGGCCTAGAATAAAGATAGGGTTTCTTGTTTACGTAAAGCTGCCTATCGTCATAACCAGATTTGACCCCCTTCCCCGCAGAATGTTCCCGACTTTTACTTATGAGTCTCTCTCTGCTGTCTTCTTTACCTTTACTCAACAACTGGACTTAGTGGTCTCTTTCAATTATATTATGATAACAGTAACCTGTTTCATCCAGGTATTCCTTGATCTCTCGCATCCTTTGGTTTGTAGCTACATCATGCATCAAACGTATATGAGTTGGTTAATTGAGGGGTTTGTATCAAAGGGGCAATACAAACCTTCTCTAAATATTCCCAGTTCACCTCCAACAAAGGCTGAAAATAAAAGACACAGGACTCTATTAATATTTTAATAATAGAAAGGCAGAAATGCTGCTTTGAATAGACATAGACTTTATACAGGGCATTTCCAGTTAATGGCATTTATTACAAGATTTTTTTTTTATACAGTAGTGAAGGTTTAAAAGCTCCCTAGCTATATTTTACAAAATATTTGTTTCAATGTTCTAGATACTTTCTATGAACTTTCAAAAGGGCTTTATTCAAAGTTGGTGAGAAACTCTTGCCGTAGATGGTTCACACATTTTCTCTATTTATTTTCTAATAAAAAGGTTATTCTTAACTCTTCCTTTTTTTTCTTTTTTTTCTTTTTTTTTTTTTACGATTGGCATTGTATTCCGTGCAAGTTCATGACCATTTTTCCTATAATAATAATAATAATAATAATAATAATAATAATAATAATAATAAATATACAATTTAATTTCACATCATACACTGACGATACGTTTGTTTGTTTGTATGGTGATTTTACGTTGCATGGGACCAGTGGTTATTCAGCAACGGGACCAACGGCTTTACGTGACTTCCGAACCACGTCGAGAGTGAACTTCTATCACCAGAAATTCACATCTCTCACTCCTCAATGGAATGGCCGAGAATCGAACCCGCGACCACCGAGGTGGGATGCTAATACCATACCAACCACGCCGCTGAGGCGCTTACTGACGATACGTGAACACACTCTGAAACCCTTACGGAAATACATTTGCATTCTCTGACAACATTACAAAGTCTTTTAAATCCTTTGAAATGTTTACAAACCTTTTCATTTTAGTTTTATAGAAATTGGTCAGTCTCTTAACCCTTTCTAGAAATAACTTTCGAATAAAAATGCTAAAACTTTTCGAAAGCTTCTAAGGCTATGAAACTTTGAGAATATTAATCATGTTTTGGAAATGCAATGCTCATCTTTTCAATCGCTTTTTTTAGGTTATATATCTTTCCCCAAAAAAACATTTACCATTTATAAAATCTAACAATGAACGAAAATATTTTACGCAAACACTTACATTAACAATTTCTAAGGAGATTTAGGTCAATAATTTCTTATGATTTTAATCAAGTTCTTATTTCTAAAATACACACGAAAGACATCTTTCTCTTTCCAGTCATACTAGACATAGTTTAACAATATGCAGCAATATCCTAATAAACAGGTATACAACTCTATCCCAATAACATACAAACTTTTTTTTTTTTGTATTTGGTAGCACTGCCATAGATAAAACTGTTTTAACTTCAGTTCATGTCAACATGGCATACCATTCATTAGAATATGTTGGTGATGGTAATAATTTTTCGTGTAAATTATGTAAGGATCCAAACTCCCATACAATATGTCCTTATGTACTATATTGTGCTGAACCTTCAGAATTTAGGGATAGAAGTGTTGATACAGTTTCAGAGCATGTGTGCTATTTGCTTAACGATAATATGGTTTCAAAAATTATGACGAAGTTCCCCACATTCTATTGGAACAAGTGATTTTAGATGGTGAATGATGCATTGTTAGAATATTTTGGAGGGTGTACCAGCAAGCTGATACACCCTATTTATGTATATGTAATATTGCCAATAATTTTTTTGAATATGGCATACCATTTCCCGTGTTCTGGCAACACTGCAAAAGATTTCTATACATGGCTTCACTGACGCAAACATCGTCTCTCTTGGTGTGGTATCACTGTTTATCAGAATGGTATTACTGCATGATTGTAAACTGTCATCGTATACATAGCTATGATTATATTTGTTACCATACACTGATGAAATGTCATGATTAAATTTTTTAAGCCTATCTAAACCTTGTCACAATATTTTCAATAAAATGCAACATTTATTTACGATACAAGGTTCATAAAAAGCTGTCACACCATCTCAGTTCTCAGCAGAAACAGAAAGTGGAATACAAAAGATTTGCTCAGATTCCGGAGCCGTTTACAAGCATTATTTTGTACCTAATATCACAGTATATTCTAAATCTAACATAAGAGATAAGATTTCTCACTACGAATCAGGGAGTTTGGTCTAAGGCCAAACTGTGGATGGCTTCCATTGTGTCATGGCGGTCTCACGCGACACAGTAACATAGTATGTTCAATTTTCTTAAGGTAATCAAGACCATTAATTTAACTTGAACCTTCAACTACAGAGCTATCAATGTACTTTCTAGCTATTCAATCTATATTTACATACGTTATAAAGGCATCATTTGATGTATGTAGGTATGTTCAACGATAAAACGTCGTCTAGGAAGCTTCTGGTCCTTTTTTGATGGCGATACGATAGAAAAAAAAAAGTTGTGTGTTGTATTCTGATACATCATTATTCGTACAGCTGTTATTTATGATGCCTCGTGACCCCAGCGTAATATAAAAAAAACATTACTGCGAATACTTCCATTGCGTATCCGCATGCGTCCATCATCTTTATTCGTTACCAAGTGGTACTCCATTTTCAGAATGTTGGTTTTGGATAGGGTTCGACAATGGATATTGCACTGCAGGCAAAGTAAACTGAACCTAAGAATAACATATACACAAGTACATGTAAATACATAAACATTACTAGTGTAAATAATAACCTCAGAATGATCTGTTTCAGTTAAATTCAATGTTTTAATTTACAAAAACTTAACATATGGCAATAATTTAATAGGATTAAGGGTTTGATAACTATAGTAGAATTAATATATATATATATATATATATACTATATATCGATATATATTATATATATAATACATACTAAATACACATACATATATACATTATATATATTGTGCATGCGTGCGTGAATTTAGTAGCCTTGTTACAATGAAAATCTCCTTTAACCACAAAATGACGATACATGTCCTCTAAAAAAAAAAAATTAATAAATAAAAAAAACTTTTAAAACGAATTATTATGGTTTCATTTGTATTCAGCCTCAGTATTAAAATTTGGCCATTGACTTCTCTTTGGAATTGTCTTTTATGAAAGAAACTACATAATTTTGTTTACAAGAAATAATGCCAACAAATAAAGTTCTTAAAGCTTTATCGTCACTGTCACTAAAGCTTTAAAGAAAATAAAGCTAGCACAGAAAACGGGATGAGCTATTAACTCACGGCAACAGAAAATGGGGTTAGCTATTAACTCAAGACAACAGAAAATGGATGAAAACAGAACGTGTATCTTACTCATTCATTCCACTTTATAATAAAAAGAATTTAATTAGTTGATTAGCCGAGGGATACTATCTCATTATGATTGTTAACTAGCTGCTGTACCCTGCGTTGCTTGGGATAGAAAGGGGCATGCCTTCTGTGATGACAACCCCTGCAGGGCGGATTATGCAACTTTCAGAATAAGTAACCACTTGGGATCCTGTCAAGCCAAAGAAGGTTGGAAAATCCGTAGAGATTTGCTGTCAATTGCGAAAGTTGTATAAAATGAGGGAGTTCCCAAAAAGAGGGGTTAAGGCCCCGTTCTAAACGGCCCCCCTGAGCGGAAGGGGAGTTTATTGTAAAAATTTGGCAGCCCTAGCTTTCATAGTCTGGTTGTGCATAACGAACAGACATACAGACAGAAATTGCCTTATATACGTATATATATATATATATATATATATATATATATATATATATATATATATATATATATATAGATAGATAGATAGATAGATAGATAGATAGATAGATAGTAGTGTTTCCATTTAGCAAAGATTATACGTCAGTTGATGAAACGAGATTTATACGGAGCGTGATAAACGTTATGTTAATAAAAATCTATGCGTAAGTGAGAGAGAGAGAGAGAGAGAGAGAGAGAGAGAAAGAGAGAGAGATAGTTTCAGTTTTAACCTGATAACGATAAACAGGAAAGTAGTGAATAAAACTTAAAGACCAAGCAGAATATGTTTGGATGATTAAAAGAAAAATAGGGCATGAAGGAGTCTGTGAACTGTAATAAATATAAAAGAAATAAGTAAATAAATAAAGAATATGTGATACAAACAAACAAAAAGACTGTCTCTACCCCCCTAGACTAAACAGTAGTCACACATCCTATTCGATTATATTTTTGCCGCTGGAAACACGAATCATATTTTTCTCACAAAAGATGAGATAGACGTCTGTCAGGTCATATCACGATCGACCGGATGTGTAGCTAGTGACTGGAATTGACTCAGATTTGAGCTGATGAAAATCATTAGTTATACGAACTTTCAAAATTTTAGATAGAGTACTTCATTACTGTACAAGAAATTTTGGGCTTCGTGATGTTGTGTAAAATGTTGGAACGTAATTTCTGAGACCTGATCCTAATTTATTATCTGCTTATTTACATATATATATTACTTGGTCGCTCTATTTATTCATTTCCATAATATAGTGAGTATTTATTTCACTGAACAGCGGTAGAATGCATACCTTCACATTTGCCCCACTGTTCCCCAAATCAAAACATACCGAAGATTCTTTTGAAAAACGAATAACAAAATGCGCCATTGCATTGTTGGAACATCGCGCGTTTACACGGATGTTTTGAGTCACGCTGTTGTCAACGCATCAGCCGTGCATGATAAACACGCAATCGCCTCATCACAAAAAAACAAAAAAGAAGAATAGACTCGATTTACGCAGAATTGGAATTTGGAAACCAAGATCCATATGGGGTCTCCGCTTTTCAAGAGGCTGCCCAGATCAGATGCATCAGCAGGTTTGTTTTATGGCTGACAGATGTTTGTATCATAACTTGAAAGAATGTTTATTTTATTTCAGCGTTCTTCAAAGATTGTTTGTGACCGTTACATGGTGCCAAGTGGCTTCTTAAAAAGAATTCTTGCGAATGTTATTTGGAATGACGTACTCTCCTGAGAGAACGTTCGTGGTCGTGTTATTTCCTAGAAGCCTTTTTGACTGTTGTTGCTCACGACGGTGACTTGTCTCGGTGTATTTACTTCCTTAATCAATATTTGGATTTTCAGTTCAATGGGTCTAGGCCCTAGGGTAACCTGTAAATTCTTACTTGTTTAGTAAAGTTACTGACCGTATATCTTCCGGGGTCGTCAAATGTTAGCATTCTTTCTACCTGCCAGTCTTCTCGGTCTCCTTCAGCTCCGTATTGAAAATGACGATACTCATTGAATTTTACTTACTTATTCTTTATTTTGGATACGACTGGACCTATCATTGGTGCGGTTATATCAAATCACTATTATTTTTTCGTTTCACTGAGAATTTAGCCAGTTATTTTCTATATTTGTGGCTCGTCGTCGTGTTGGAAATATCTTTGAAACTGCTGAAGGCCCGATTTTTTCTTTTTCTATTTTGTACAAAGATTTATTAATGACAGCGTCGCTTTCATAACAAAAGGATAAGTTATCGGTTTCAAGATTTGTATACAACAAACGTAATTTAGAAATGATAATACGACAATAGTAAACAAGGAAGATACAGTTCTGTTTTCATCTGATTAAGCATCCAGCAGTGATAATTGAATAAACCAGTAGAAATCCATAATATATAAACAAAAAACGCCTAATGTACAAGACTAACTTAATAGAAGGCTCACCCATCTACAAAATATGGCTTCTCAAACAAGCCATATCCGAGATGAGGAAAGATGAATTCAAAGGCCAATAAATTAATGGAGACACATGAAAGTATCATAACTAAGAGCCAGACTTGGGTTAACTGTTAAAATACTTTGATCAATCCCGTAAAATGAAAAAGGGAAAGAAAATCTGCAGATATTGCCAAGACAGTTTCCAGTCCAAAAATCTTGAGAAAATAAATAAAGACAACGGAAACCCCAGCTTATTCATTATTAATCTCACAAAAATTTTTCACAGAAGTATTTTTACATCAATTCTTTGCAGTTAGTGATGTCTAATACTAGAATAAACAATATTGTTAGGATTTATACTCTATTATGCCGCTGGTAAGGTACACGACTTTCGACCAGATACATGGCAATATCGAGATCTTGCCCTTTTTCATAGACGTGTCTAATGTGGGTGTTTTCTAATTCCAAAGAGAAGCACAATTTTAACTCGTTAGGGGGAATCTCATCTTTAGGTTTATATAGGGAGTTCTAGGCAATGTTTATGAGTTTAGGCATCCCAATGGTTTATCGTATTTATATTAAATTTTTTCGACTTTGTCTACGTTTTACCTGTTCTTTATAACGAACATCAAATACTTCTGAAGCTCCAACTACAGATATTTCATTTTTGAAATAACAGATCTGAATATATAAAAAAATTAATACATATATGTAACACATCTCCAATTTTTGGTGTCAAGAAACTAAAGTCATCCATTGAAAACGAACCCATATCCACCATTCGTTGGGTCAGTCATCTCTTGTCCTTGCGAAACAGAAGGACAAAGGACCCATACTTCGAGTACCACTTGGTAACCATTCGTCATAAGGCTCGAGGAATGTCCATTGACGATGGACGGTAGGAATCAGGGTGTGACTGAGACCTATCAATGCCTCTTCCGACATTTGCAACCTCTACTGCTTCTACTCTCCTTGATTTCAGAGCACTGGCTCTAGGGCCTCTCTTGATGAGAATGGCCCGGCCATTGATTTTCTGGCTTCCACTTCGAGACGGAACTGCGGAGCGCGCTCCTACGCTTCTTCTGGAATGATGTGCCACTGCTGATCGGCTTTCAAAATTATTTCTAGGCAGAGCTGGTTCCAGAGGCTCAAGGATCACTGGCCTGAGAGGTCGTCTTGGACTGGCATTTAGAGAATGTGCAAAATCCGGGGGTTCCATGCTGGTGCCTGTGTCATTCCTGTGCATTTTGTCCGAGGGTACACGTATGGTGCTACCGCCTGTTAGTAGACCTATAGATTGCCTTCCTTGATTGTGGTTAAAACCATCAGACATTTGGGGATTGTTCCTCGGGCTCATGTAAGCAAATAAATGACGATCATACCGATTGTTCATGGAAGTACCAGCATCAGTGTACAGGCTTGAGTCTCGTGGGCTTTTAGCCTCAAATAATTCAAAAGTTTCTCCTTGGTTGGAATCCAATGGATCAAATCTTTTTAGAACAGCTGCTGGCGTGAGAAGTTTCACATTCTGGCTCAGAAATCCTTGCCCATGGTCATCACTCATTAAATCCCTTGGATGTAAAGCATCCATGTGATCTAGAGTCGTGCTAGTTGACTTATGAGTTACATATTTTTTCTTTACTTTCTTGACTGGTTTTTCAGGCTCCTTAACGACACAACTGTGTTTTGCACTCTTACGGGCTGAAGGTCTTCTCCTCTTGCTTGATTTCGGATAGCTTGATGTTAGCCTGTGACTCCTGTTGCCTGATGATCTGCGAGACCTGGAAGGTCTGATTGTAATCACTCTTTCTGCTGAACTGTCATCCATGCCATTATTCTCACGGAGATTTAGAGGAAATGAAAACTCACCATCCGGAAAATTACTGGACTGATTTACGTTATTAAATCTCTGACTACTCCAGTTATCATTATTATTCATCATCTGTGCATTTCCTCTTGAGTGCATTCTACTTCTTTCTCTATTATCTACAAAAAATGAGGAATTCGAAAAATTTGAGGAATTTGCAAAATGGGGGTCCACACGGCTCCTTCTGAATGTTTGGTTTGGAGCTGCAGAACCACTGAAATGTTGCCTGCTACTTGGATATCTTGCCGACTGTCTAGTGTAATTCATGCGATCTATAGACATCGCAGGAGGAGCTGCAAAATTGGGATTTTCTGAGGAAAAAGAATTGTGAACTCTCTCAAAGCGCTCATCTGAATGATTTCTCATCCGGTCATTTGAATGTGTGACATTCTGTCTGGAGGTAGGATAAGCATTTTGATCAGAATAGTATCTACTACTAATGCGATGCATAGTATCAAATGGTTCGGCAGTATGTAACCTTTGTCTGTATGACTGGATATTGGCACTGCGCCTTTGACCCATGGAATTCCCAAACATTTGCCTCTCTTGACGATTAAGAGGTTGACTGGCAAGGGCATTGTTCATTTGATCAATAGTTTGTTCTGAACGATGAAGATCCCCATAATTTACAGACTCATAAAAGTGATCTGGTTCTCGATTATGATGCATTGTTCTCGGATTACTTGTAAAAGGACGCCTGGTAAACTCCATAGAAGACTCATGATTATTTGGATATGGTCTTTGTATTATCTGTGAGTGTCTAGGTGAGTTATCTTGGTTAAAAGATAAACCTTGGTCTACAGAACTAGAAACATCTCTATCTCTGTATGGCTTGTGACTTAGTGATGGAGATCTGTGTTGCGGTATGATTTCAGACTCTACTGCAGCAATGTTTGATGGTTGCAGCTGTTGTAGAGGCTCAATTTCTTGATATATAGGCTCTGGTCTACTTCTCCTTGGTCGATATTGATTATTTAATTCTTGATTCAGTGGATGTTGGAGATGAACCTGGTCTAACCGTGAGCTCTGTGAATAGCTTCTCCTTAACTGCTGTGGAGACAAAAACGGTTCATTGCTCGAATGCCCAATTTGCAAAGAGTGCCTTCGGCCTTGACGTGGTAACCCCCTTAGATTCTGCTGACTCTGTGACCTTGATAAGAGTGGTTTTGTATAACTCGACATCTTCCTGTTATTCCGATCAATTATCTTTTGCTCCTGCAGGCGCTTTTCAGTTGATTGTTCTATTTTCCTGCATGAATGATTCCTTTTCGTTGGTGTGGTCCTACTACTGTTCTGTGCAGACATTTTCCTCTGACGAGGAACGGTCTGTTCTGGCTCTCTGATTTCACTGTATGTTTGTGTAGCCATGGAATTTTTAACCTCTGGTGGATTCAGGACCTCACGATTCCTTTCCTGGGTATGCATCTGAAAGTTGACAGACTCTGGCATATCATTTCCATCAGTGTGATATACAGGTACTTCCCATGTATGGTTTAGAGGCCTGTCACTTTGTTGCTCATAAGAAAACTCTCGTGTTTCTCTCACCTCTGAATTACTGTCATGAAATGTTTGGTCTCCCACGACATCATGATCAACATCATCATCTTCATCTGCAACATTATATCTATCAACATCATCATCATTCTCACCATCATCATTGTCATTTTCGTTATCATTGTCAATATAATTTAAGCCAACATTACCATTAACATCATCATTATCATTTAAGCCGACATTACCATTAACATCATCATTATCATTTACTTCAACATTATCATTTACATCATCATTATAATTTACATCAACATTATCATTTACATCATCATTATAATTTACATCAACATTATCATTTACATCATCATTATCATTAACATCAATATTATCATTTACATCATCATCATCGTCATTTTCCCCATCGTCTGAACTCCCTAGAGCAGATAAAAGTTCCTGTTGAAAGCTTTCAAGATTATTTTGAGGTTCCCTTTCTGCCCGTGACCCAGAAGAAGGTCTAGACGGATGTCTGCTTCGGCTAATCTCTTTCTTCCCAGTTTTTCCGGAAGTTCTCTGTCAGTTGTTTTCCTCTTGCCGTTGGCAGCCTCCGGCGGCGCCTTCTAGGAACAGCGAGGGTCTCGGTGCTCTGTGCAGATACCTGCGCTGTCTGTGGTCTAGACCTAGACCCCTGCTCCCACGGCAGTTCTTCACTATTAACGGAATGGGAATCTGGAGGCATTTCTGTATCACTGCCTTCTTTGCTCACAATGATGGATACAGGCGGAACTGGGCTAGATTTGTTTGAAGAGCTATCTAACATTCTATTGGATCTACCAGATGAAAACCTCTTTCCTTGGTGTTCACTAGAGCTAAAGCGAGAAGGTGTTTTTGGTTCTTTTTCATACGATGCTCCCACCGGACGCCTTACTGCCGACTTTTCCTTTATAGGCTTCGTTTTTTTCGCGCTCGAGATCGTTCTTTTCAAAGCTGATTTTTTGGGGCTCTTAGTACTGATGACCCTACGGCCATAACGCCCACTTCCTCTTTCGGTAGCTTTTGTTTCCTTCCTATGATTACCATCTAAAACATGGTCCTCACTTCCTTTCTCGAGCCCTTTTGTTTCCTTCTGCCCACCGTCTAAAACATGGCTCCCACTTTCTTTGTCATTTCCTCTACTTTCATTCTTCTGCCCACCGTCTAAAATGAGACGTCCATTTGCTCTCTCACTAACTTTTGTTCTTTTCTTCTGCTCACCGTCATAAACGGGAGGAACACTTTCTTTCTCGTCACCTTTCGTTTCCTTCTGCCCACCGTCTAAAATGAGACATTCACTTACTTTCTTGCTACTTTTCGTTTCTTTCTCCTCACTGTCTAAAATTAGAGTTCCACTTTCTTTTTCGTCACCTTTCGTTTCCTTCTGCCTACCATCTAAAACACGACGCGCACTTTTTCTCACATTTTCTTTTGTTTCCCTCTTTCGAGCACCGTCTAAAACGGAAACATGGAATTCTTTCCTCCGAGCACTGCCCGTTTCTTTACCTGTTGGGTCTTTCTTGAAACTACTTTCAGGACGGGTAAGTTCTTTCCTCTCACTATTGCTCCTGTTACCCTTCGAGGTAACCACTCTCTTCTTGAAACTGCTTTTACTGGAGGCAGTTACCACTCTCTTCCGAGTGCTGCTAGCAGAGTTGCCAGCTACTTCTTTCCTCTGCTGCGAAGCGAAAGTCCTGAGCTTGTATTTGAGAGCATCATCGTCTGTCACTCTGGATATCTGAAACACGAAAGGAAGTTATCAGAATATCAAATCATATTACATTATGTTAATTAGTATTTTCATTTAATTACATGTTTGAAGAATAAAAAGTCCAAACACTTCATTCTTGTGACAATTTCCTCACCATATTGTAACATTTCGACAGTGAGTTGTTATATTATGACTTAATAAATGCAACTTTTCTGTTACCAACAGTACTTTTCCTTCTTAAACCATAACTCAATGTTTTGCTGGCAAAGAGAATATTACTACCATTATTGCTATTAAAATAAATGCAGGAAATACTCACACATCACACACAAAATCTAATACTTCAAATATTCACCAAAATAACTAAATGATGCCTAAAAACTGAGAAGAAGCGACGTCACAAGATGTCGTTTATGACAAAATGGAATATTAATAAAACCCTAAATACTTTCCATCAGTAGTTAATGATGTTTGTTGGTTTATGGCATGAAGGAATAAGAGCCTCATGGCTATGTCTTTATGCTAACTAACGTCATGTCGTAAATTCATATGTGTTTAGGGATTAACATAATATGTAGGGCGAATGCTTGTGTATCAAGGAACGTATCGGTAATAATAATAAATAATATATATATATATATATATATATAATATATATATATATATATATATGTGTGTGGTGTGTGTGGTGATTGGTGTGTATTATATGTACATGTTTATATCATACATAATATTTTGTATTACATATATATTGTATATAATGACTAACTTTAAGCCGTTTATATATACGTATGTATACAGATACATAATTATATATAGTATATAATACGTTTATACATACGTATGTATACAGATACATTATAATATATATATAAATTTAATATATTATATATATAATGATTTATTTATATATACGTAACATTATATATGTATATATATGTATATATTAACGTATGTATATAGATATATATATATCTATAATATTATATTATATTTATATTATATGTATGTTATAGGATACTTTATATATATTATATGTATATGATAATATATACTATTAATATATATAGTATATATATATATTAATGTTATATATATATATATATATATTATATAATATCATATATATATATATATTAGTATATATGTATATACATATGATATATATACATATATTATATAGTATATATATCATATGTATATACATATATTACTTATATATATATATATATATATCTATATATATACTATATATATATAAACAGAGAGAGGCAGAGAGAGAGAGAGAGAGAGAATATATATATGGAATAAGGGAAGAGCAAAAGAAAAGAAAAATCAGTGTTAGAAGCGTTAACGAGTAGGGGAGTATCACCGATAGCAGGGGGCCAGAATAAAACCAGTCGCTGAACGGGAGCTGTGTACTATACTACGTAGTCAGAAGGTCAGAGAAAGAATAAGGTGGAAACTAAAGCGTCACAGAATGACAAACGATAGGGCAGGGGGACAGAATAAAACCAGAGTCGCTGAACGGGAGGTCCAGGAAGAATAAGGTGAGACTGGAAGCGGTC
>NC_087215.1:27701988-27826988 GCF_015104395.2 Macrobrachium nipponense | reverse complement strand
AAAATTAAATCCAGCATATAGTAAATTAGGCAATATGCTCCATTCCAATAAAAAATAAATCCTATAAATAACTTCACAAAACAAAGCACCACTATACAATCATAACGGCTTCCATGAAAAAGCAATTAAAAATCATTTTCAATTTCAAAAATAAACGAACTAGGAGGTTAATTGTCGACGTTCCATCATATACTGGTTTTCCATAAGTAGGACTTTCACAACTAAACAGACTAGGAGGTTAATTGCCGACGTTCCATCATATACTGGTTTTCCATAAGTAGGACTTTCACAACCAAACAGGCAAAATACTTGCCATATTTTGACATACGGAAGGGATAAAATACTTGCCAGCCTTTGACGTCTGAGGAGTAAAATACTTACCATATTTTGACATAGGGAAAGGGATAAAATATTTGCCCTCTTTTAACGTCCGAAAAGGGTTAAAATATATGCCATCTTTTGACGTACGAAAGGGGGTAAAACACTTTCCATCTTTCGCTCCAATTAGCAGGTTCACGTGACCTAGAGCGAGCTACGCACTGGTAACGATTATTTGCAAAGATGTGTAATGAGGAATGGTAATGAGACACGTAAGAATATACGTTGTGTGAATGCAAATTTGCACAGAAGGAATAATTCCCTTTTTATAAAGCCTAAGTTCAATAGATTATTCCCGTTGTTTACGACCTATATCGGTGCAAATTTGGATCAAGTTGGCCTTGTGCCAGCACGAACTTTGGGCAAGGGCATCGCGTATCGTTAATATACTTTGTTTTTATGAATTTGACCTTTTTATTTAGAGGTTTTCGTCGCAACTTCGGTTCTATACAGGTCATATCTGTATAACAATCCAATGATTTTGGAATAAGCTGACCTTGTGACAGCACGATTTGTTGCTCGTGAAGTAACACGCACGCAAAAAATATATATACACGGTTTTTATGTGTCTTCTGTTTTTACGAATGTGAACGTTTATTATTCCCTCCCCCCTTTTTTTAGAAATAATTGGACATGCTTACGTCTTTTTTTACAGCGATAATTGTTTTAGTAAGATAGATCCCGAGAAATAACATCTAGAAATTTAGAATATACGTTTAAATTAGGTCAATTATTAGAACTACAGATGGGTGGGGCGTGAGATAAGGAAAAGAAAGGGAAGAAGAAAATGGGGACTTACCCGAAGGAAGAGATATAACATAGACAAATCTAAACAACGAGTGGTATGCAGAGAGATATAGAATCGCCTCGTGAAAGAGGAAAGGCTACAGACGTCAGTGATAAATCATTTAGTATTCCTAATTTCTTTCTGTTATTCAGTTCTTTTAGTCGATTCGCTGAATTGCTTCAATGCAGTTTCCTTTTATACTTTTTGCTGTGATTTTTAATTACGTACTTTCGTGGAGTCTCGTTTACAACTCTCATTTTCTATCATGAGAAATCCGTCCCTCTAATCTCGTCGTATTTAATGAGAAATTGCGGATTACTTTCCTCCGGTTTCATAATCGTCAATGAGAATTCCAGGCACCACTATCAATCTCTGGCCAGACCACCGGCGGCTATTACCCAAACGACCACACACGTGTTCATTAAGGAGAGCCGGGATTACAATGGACCCTCGCCCCGACGTCTATTTTTGATCTATTAGTCACAGCACAATAACGCAGTTAGCCATTAACCCGATTTCCCCCGTTCAGACAATTAGCAGAAGCGTTGGAATCTCTTCTGTGCACAAAGAGGAAGGCTGGTCTCTTCCGCGAGCGTGCTCCATTTCCATGGAATTATTTCTGAATTGATAATTTTGATTAATGAGAGTTGTAAAAGCATAATGTTTGATGGAACGATGCAAATTGGTTGAGTAAATCCTCGTTTTCTTTGTTTAACTTCGGTCGTGAGTCATAGCTCGTTGCCTGCCCGCCCCTCTAGTGGCGTAAGTGTTAATGAAAAGTCGTAATGCATGTGCTGCCATCTAGTAGAAAGCTTGATTACTAAAAGATGATTACGTTTATGTTGCCCCGTTAGCGTTCGATAAGTTATGAATAAAATTATAACGAAATTAACGAGGTTTTTTTTTAGGTTGTTTGATACGAACTTGCTCCCTTAGCGAATCAATTTTTATAATAATTCTATAGAAAAATTCTAAAAACTACAGTATTAATATCATAACAAATTAAAAACGTCATACCTCTAGTTGTCGGTTTTATTGTGGTTTAGCACTTGATGACCTTCAGTTTAATCTGCAAAATCTACGAAAATGATTTTTTATTTGGTTTTATTGCAGCGAGGGGGCGATTTTTAAAGGTTTACTTCCTACAGCATGGAGGCTAAATTACTTATTTAGACAACCTCTTGGCACTGTACAAATTCGAAGAGGCTTAGATCTAAGTAATGGGTCGTTATTCAAGGCAGTTGCTTTAATGGTTAAAGCTTGGAAAGCAAAATTTATCTATGTACACATTAGTTTGGAGCTGGTGGGGTTAAAGAAAGCTGGTTGAAGTGAAATTTAAAACTTTCAACTGACTATTTTCAAGACTATTTACAAGTTTAGGAGTCCTGCAGCCAAGTTTTAATCTTTGAACAAACAAATCCTACAGCTTTTTATATATATGTGACTAAGTCCCCGCCCCCCCACAAAAGCCATACCTTTGGAAGATGTCGATGCCTCCTCCCAAGTAGCTTCCGGGAAGAGGATAACCGTCCACATGAACTGGAGTTAGGAAGTAAGTTCTCGGTTTGGGTTTGCTACAGCACCTGCTGTGGCACCCGACAGCGGCCACTTTACTCACCCTTCTCCTGGAGTAGAAGGCCCTATGGACAGAACTCGTTACAGAAGACATGGACGCGGTGCGTGACATTCCTATGCCGGAAGATGTGGTCACCGACTGGATGCTCATGTCGCCGCTAGAGACCTTGGGCTTCCGGCGGGAGTTCTTTCTGTGCAAATGAGCTACGGCGTCGGTCTGGGCTCCGTTCGAGGATTTCGACAGCGTTTTTTCGCCCCAAGCTTTGAGAGGGCCGCCCTCTTGCTCGCAAGCCCTCCGCCGGCTGCCAGAGCCCTCATTCCCGTCGCGACGCAGAAAGGAACGCTGGATGCGCATCGCCACTGTGCTAGTCAGCTTTGGCACCCTCAGGAGTCGCTTTGGGGTCTTCACCCTCGGCGGCGTCTGCACTTTGGGCACGATAATGTCCTTCATGAGATCTGGGTGATACTTAATGCGATGCTTCTTGACGTCCTCATCGACGTGCTGCGTTATTTCCGTCAAGATGGCGGGAGGGGCCTTCCCTTCAGACACGGCCTTCTTAGCCCTTTCCAGGAGTGCCCTCTCGCGCCTCTTGAAGAGGATCCACCGGGCGAGGAGCATCGACCCGAGCTTCCTGGGCACGCCCTTCCGGACCCTTTGCTCTTTGCCATCGTCACTGGACAAGGACCTCGGTTCAACCTTCAGGAAAGGACTGGGTGTGGGCTTGGCTTCCTGGTTGCCCATGATGGTGAGGAGTCACTGGAAGGGGTCCTCTCTGGGCTTCTCCTCTGGCTTTTCGTTCTCGGTCATGGCACTGGGCTTGGCGTAAATGACCTCTTCGAGTTCACATTTAAAAGATGACCTGTGGTCTCACATCTTGAGAAACTGTCCTGTTCACTCTTACCATAAGCTTCATGAAAGATCTTGGCTACAGTGCATTCAGATGAATCCTGTACGGATTTTTCTGGGAACCGCCAGGGCCAAATTCCATTTCGAATTCAGGTGGTGATTGTTTGTTCTCTTAAAAACCAACACTTCCTCTAATTCATCTTAGTTTTGTGCTTATATCTGAATAAATACTTGTTAAATTATTGGAGAATATAATCAATTCTTTCACTCGCCTTGGACGAATAACTTGTCTTTCTGAAAAGTCAGAAAGTATCTAGAGTATTAGACAAAGTTCACCAGAGAATATTAGACAAAATTCGACACATGAAATTCAACAGGACAAAATCTGACCAGGCTAACTCTAAACAGACAAACTAAACTTTAAATATGGACTAAGAAATCAGACGAAACGAGACACAGACAAAATTAAGCGTGACAAAATCAGACAAAATATTACTTTGTTTCGACAAACTAAACATGGATATTGGCTAATTAGACAGTAAAGGACAAGACAGTCTTGCGCAGGCGCTAAGCAGTCAAACAGACAGACAGACAGACAGTGGAAGACAACGGCCTTGCACACATTTGTTCATGCAACGTGCGCATGCGCGTGGTGGTTGGGGTGCGCAGATGTACCTGTTCGATTTATTTTCTCTCGATTTTCTATTGAAAAAAATAATGTATTCTTACTTACACTTCGGTTACATTTGATTTTTCAAAAATTCATTATTATTCCTGCCATTAAATTAAACTATCATGAGGATCGTCGTATTTCATTATAACGACCAGTACTATCACCATTGAAAATTAGCATTATCAGCAACTACATCAAAAGTCATAATGAACACCATCATCATTATCAAAATCTAAATATTGCTATTATGTTATTGATATGGCCTTGATATTATGATAAATAATTACCATCATCATCATCATCATCATTAACAAGAAAAGTCATCATCCCCATCGTCATCAAGATCACAAGCTTTATCAGGTGACGAAACAATATAAGTGTTTAATGTCGTCATTATCATCGCTATTTTTTTTCTTAACATTAACAGTCACTATCTTCACCAGAACTACCTAAATGGAAAAGGAGTAGAGGATTCTTCTTTGTTTTAAAATTGCAATTGAAGCTTTAAAAAAATAAACTGTTGACATATATTGATACCATAAAACTGCGGCCGAAAATTTACTATTTATATATATTACGTATGTATATATACTGTATATATATATATATATATATATATATATATATATATATATATATTATACATATAATTAATTTTCGTTATTTATCTATTATTACTGGGTTATGCTTTATTCCAAATTTCCCAACAGAGATTATTTAAGATATATATTATATAGTTATATATATTTATAATATGTGTGTGTGTGTTGTGTTATGTGTGTGTGTGTGTTGTTGTGTGTGTGGTGTGTGGGAGTATATAACTCAAATACCTACTGGGAATTCACGGAGTCCCCAAGGACCTCTATGACACATACAGAGCAAATGAAGATAAAACTGAAACAGTAATATCCATAATCAATACTCCACACCCTTAAGGAACTTAACGACCCAAAATTCACATACCGCGTCACACACGTCCAAATCAAGGGCTAATGACGCCCAAAATCAAGATAACCTCAGGTGAGGTTTGTCCTTTGGCGCCACGCACGGCGGGAAAGTGACTCAGGGTGATTACGCGTGGCTCCAGTGTCCTTGCGCGAGGCTGAAGTTGATTGGGTATGATTCAAGAATCCTTGGAAAGTCCAGGCTACGTGGAAAATTTTCCAGATTGAGTTATCCGTAATCAGGATTATGTGATGCAATTCAAACGAAGCAACAGATATTCCATTACGATTTTTTTTTTATCTAATTCCAAATAGGGCATTTGACTAGTCGTTATGTGCAGTATATTTTGGGTAAAATTTGAAAAGTTTTAACTTTACTAATTTTGTAAAAAAAAAATAGTTTACCTAAATATTTAAATATCTAATTAAACTACCAAATAAAATTATTTTGATGGGTGAATTATACTTAAAATTTACAGACAGATACATACACACATGTTCCTATATGTATACATATATACATCTAATATATATATATATATATATATATATATATATATATATATATACATATGCATACATAACAAAACAAATGCTACTTTCGAATAAAGAGCGAAAATAGAAACTTTCTATAGAAACAAAATACGTGATCTCTTATCAAACAAGCTGACAATACAGAACTCTTAGATGTATTACTGACTGATAGACGGAAATAGCGTTTTTTTTTTTTTTTTCCTGATTTCATATTGTCGTTTATGCGTGCATTTATTTACGTATTCATTGATGTTCAATTTGCTGTTCGAGTCTTTTTTTCGCATATCGAATAATGTTAATAATAATGACTAGAGTAATAATGATATGGGTCTTGTAGCTATTATTGCAGGAAAATAAAATGTACTGCATATATCACCTAGATGAAAAATGCCTACCACTTCCGTACGTGGGACGAAATATGCTGATACCCATCCTTTACGCTTGGCAAGATACCATCGGAATTAGAAACAGCGTTCTCTTTATTCCTAAATCGTTCTTCCTCGCTCGGCAATCGAATCCGGGGAAGAAGAAGAAGAAGACCAGAAGAAGAAGGGAAGGAAGAGAAGAAAAGAGAAGAAGAGAGGAGAGATGAGAGAGAGTGAGGATTGAGGAGAGAGAGGAGAGAGAGACGAGAGAGAGAGAGAGAGAGAGAGAGAGAGAAGAGGAGAAGAGGAGAGAGAGAGAAATTAATACCGTTGTGAATTTTTTTTAAGTGTAAACAGAAAATTGGTTCTCAAAACGATAGATGCTGGTAATAATAAACATGATATTATAATTATGATAATATATATATATATATATATATATATATTTATATATATATATATATATATATATATATATATATATATATATAATCATGAGAGCTAATCAAGAGGCACGGATTTCAACTTTCAAACATTTTATAAATAAATCTAAGATTTTGTCAGCCCTGCGGTTTGCCAAGCAACCCATATGATTTCATTCAAAAGATCTTATGCTTTTTTCACGTATCTTCGGTGTCCTTCAAGGAAGTCTACGATATTTTAAAAACCTTTTATGAAATAGCAGACCCTTTATTATACAATGAGAAAAGCTGCCATTCAGCAAGAGTTGGATTTTGTTCAAAATAATAATAAGCAGATGAGGGACTTTGATACAGACTGTTTATTAAACAATGCGAAATTATGTCATTTCAGCGAGAGTCGGTCTTTTTTTCAAAATAATGATAATCAGATGAGGGTCTTTAATCATGTATAATGTAGTACGTATTTTACTTATAGTTATTCTATATATTCTGCCATAGTCTACGTTTCCATCTGACTTCGTATCTAAAATGGGGAATATCAATTTTTGAAAGTTAATGTGACTGGAATATTGTGGAAATTTTATGTGATATCCTGTCTATTTGTTTCTTTGTTTGTATGCATTGTGAAAAGGTGTGTGCCGAGTTAGTTCATCATAAGTGTTTTATGTAAATGTGCATAGTGTATTCCGACTTGCGTGTATTTTATAATACTGCAATTTTTTCGACCTACGTATCGTAGATATAAAATAAGTATGATCTGAACTGAAAAATAACTGAACATATAGATATATATATATATATATATATATATATATATATATATATGTATATATATACACACATATATATATGTATGTATGTATGTATGTATATATATGCATACATACTATACATGTGTGTGTGCATGTATGTATGACATTTTGCATTACCTTCATATTGTTTTTCTCTCTCTCAAGTAGGCTGCTAATTTTTAACAGGCAAAAACAGAATAAAACTAGTAATCGTAAAGAAGAGAGAGAGAGAGAGAGAGAGAGAGAGAGAGAGAGAGAGAGAGAGAGAGAGAGAGAATGATTTTTTAATCAAGCCCACCCTACAACTAGCTTCCCATTGCTTCTAATAATCGGGAAAGTTGAAAAAGAAATCCACAAAATTATATACTGTGTATAACGTGTTTACTGATAAGTATTTACATTTTATTTTACTCAACACTCGAGTACTTTCAGGACCTATCTGTGGCCCCTTTTGAAGAGATGTGTAGGTGGTCAGACTGGGTCAGAAGACTGCTGGGCCTTGACCCAGGCTGACAACCTACACATCTCTTGAAAAAGGGCCACAGATAGGGTCTGAAAGTACTCGAGTGTTGAGTAAAATGAAATGTAAATACTTACAAGTAAACAAGTTATACACAGTAATTTTGTGGGTTTCTTTTTCAATCATCAGAAGAAAACTAAAAGAAGTTTTTGTTTGGTTCACTTGGGAAAGTGTCACACACTTCGTGCTAAAACCTCACTGCTGTTCGGTGCCTTGGGAGAGACTAGCGTAGAAATAAGAGCGCCATCCACGAATTGTTAAGCCAAAATCTACATCATTATATCAAGCTACTACTAAGTCCTCCTTCGAGGGTAGAGGGCTAAAACGCGTCAGACAGTTCAGTGTAATATAGTAGTTAACTACGAGAATTCTATTAGTCATGCTTACCAGAGTTGTGGAAATGCAACGAGAATATTTCTTAATCCGATGCTCACCGGCATTTTTTGAATTGGAATGAGTACAATACATATCTCAAAACTTAAGTATGTTTATGTGATGATTTCTAAATTCTATTTACCTGAAATATGAAATTTTGTGGTGGATATTTCATGCACACGTCATTCAAAAACCGCGTGCGTTTCATTAAAAGAAAAATGAAAAGTAGATAATAAAATTATGACAGTTTTGTGAAGACCATAATATTTACCAGTTATCTGAAACCAGGTGTGCGTTGTCCGTAGAGTTTCAGAATCCCCTCTCATTCTGCTGTTACTAAGTCTCCATGCGAGTATTTCGCCACAATAAAATTAATTTTTTTTTCTCTCTCTCTCTTATCAATCAGTGTTTATAACTGGTAAACCTCACTTACTGTTTATCTGCGTAAAATATAACTTCATATCGGAAAGCATCTTCTTAAGTGTTCGAGAAATTAATAGGTTGTCTTAGTATTTACGTTATGCGAAAATTAAAATCCCGCGAAAAGTCAGGCGAGCCACTCCAGGTGGTCCTAAGTCTGTGCCGTCTCCCGATAGACTAATTGACATTTGAGCAGATATCCTAGGCTATCATACAGGGCATGGCATGCTGTACCTGTGTGTGCGTGTGTGGGTATGTGTACTGCAAGTTCTTGACGACGTGTGTGTATGCGAGTGTTTGCGTGTACGCATGAGAAGTAATTTCCAATTAAAACTCTTCTTTGGCCCTTATGTCATTATATTTTTTTCTTCCCTCTCTCTCTCTCTCTCTCTCTCTCTCTCTCTCTTTCTCTTTGTTCCTTGAAATGTCACTCCCTTCTTATGTTAATTTTCTTCTTCTCTCTCTCTGTCTCTGCTTCTTTCCTTTATAAGGATCTTTATTCGTTGTGGTATTATTCTCTCTGTTCCTCTGGTTCTTTGAAATGTAAGTCTTTCCTTATATCAATATATCCTCTCTCTCTCTCTCTCTCTCTCTCTCTCTCTCTCTCTCTCCTCTTGTTGTTGTTGTTCTTCTTCCACTCACGTTTTTAATCTTTTTGGTGTTATCCTCCCCTATTCCTCTTTCCCTTCTTCTTCTTCTTCTTCGTCTTCCATTCACGTTTTTTAATCTTTGTGATGTTATTCTCTCTTCTTCTTCCTTCCCTACTTCTTCTTCTTCTTATTCTTCTTCGTCTTCCACTCACGTTCTTTAATCTTTGTGGTGTTATTCTCTCTTCTTCCTCCTTCCCTTCTTCTTTTTCTTCTTCTTATTCTTCTTCCATTCACATTTTTTAATCTTTGTGGTGTTATTCTCTCTTCTTCTTCCTTCCCTTCTTCTTCTTCCATTCCCGTTTTTTAATCTTCGTGGTGTTATTCTCTCTTCTTCCTCCTTCCCTTCTTCTTCTTCCATTCACGTTTTTTAATCTTTGCGGTGTTATTCTCTCTTCTTCCTCTCCTTCCCTTCTTCTTCTTCTTCGGGTCTTTCGACATATCAGCTAAGAGTTATCTAACCAGATTACGAGGCGAGGGTGGACTGCCTTAATTTTTGTTGTTCCTCATGGCGAAGAAAGGTCAGAGAGTCATTTGACTTCACAACTTTCAAAGTAGATTCCCTTGGACTGTGTGCTGCAGACAATGGCACTAATGAAGTGAGAGAGAGAGAGAGAGGAGGAGAGAGAGAGAGAGAGATTGAGTTGATTGATGAGAGAGAGCGAGAGAGAAGAGAGACGTGAGAGAGAGAGAGATAGAGAGGAGAAAAGAGAGATGAGAAGAATATAAGTCTAGGGTGCTACACAGCCAAGTTTATTTTATTACGTCCGAATCGATGCCGAGTGTGGGAATTCCAAGGATAAAACATATATCGTAAGTCGTACTGAAGGGCGTTTGAAACAGACGACAGGCAGGCAGGCAGGCAGACAGACAGACTGACTGGGTGAGTGAGAGATTAACAGACAGTCTGGTCTTATTATTATTATTATTATTATTATTATTATTATTATTATTATTATTATTATTATAACATTACCATTCAGAAGATGAACCCTATTCATATGGAAGAAGCCTACCAAAAGGACCGTTGGCTTGAAGTTCAAGCTTCCAAAGAATATGGTGCTCAATAAGAAGGCAAAGATAAAGGTAAGCAACAAAGACAAGCAGACACACACTCAAGCACTGAATCAGACAAGCAGAATGCTTAAACTGCTTGAGACCAAGTTGCAGAAATAGTAGAACATACAACGACCGACTGTTTTATACGCAAATCGACCCATGACATGAATATCTATCGCTACGTATGTCTCCTTAACGAACGACGAACGAGGGTGAGGATTGCGCAAAAGGTCAGGCAGGCGTTGTCGCGTGTCACCTCCAGTCGATGACAGTTTCAAATTTCCTGTGAAATATTTTACATTTGGCAGAGGACACCGCTCGTTCTCTCCGTTCTACGTCTTCAGGAGGATTGTAAGAAATCGCAAGGGTGGATTTTAATCCAAATCCTTAGGATTTTCGACCATAGCACGAGGATTTTGATTGTGGTATCAGCCCGAATCTTCAGCATAAGAAGGAACACGATTTTAAATAAAATTCGTGTCACCGCCAAAGAATAAAATAGAATATAGAATTGAGGCCAAAGGCCAAGCGCTAGGATCTATGAGGTCATTCAGCGCTGAAAAGGAAATTGAGAGTAGCAAGGTTTGAGAGATCTGACAGGAGGAAAACCTGGCAGTTGCACCATGAAACAATTGTTAGGAGAGGGTGGATAGCAAGAAGGAAGAAAGAGAATATGAACGGAGGTACGGTAAAAGGAATGAAAGGGGTTGCAGCTAGGGGCAGAAGCGACGCCGCAAAGAACCTAAAGTCTTGCCTACAGCGCACCTAATGAAGTGTACTGACAGCACTAGCCGCCCTAAGAGGTGTCACCACAAAATGACACCAAGACCAAACCTGAATATTTTCAGTCGGTGACCTCATTCCAAGCCTTCCCAAAACCAGAGGGCCAGAGCGGGCCTTTGACAGCTGACCTCCTTCATTAGGAAATTCCAGGACATTCCGTCGGTATAAAGTTAAAATTACACCACGCGAAAACTAACCCATGAATAACACTAATCAAACTGAAGTCTGCTCATTACTGTTCCAGAACCAAGCGTACATCGAGCATTTCCGCGTCGGTGGCCATGATCGCTATGGGGCCAGGTTACGGCATTACATCAATCAATCAATCAGCGCGATATGAGCTCTCTCTTGTCGCAGTGGACTTGATTGGTGTCGTGTTAATAATACGGCGGGGGGGGGGGGGGGGGGAATGGGTGGGGGAATTTGCTAAGCTCAGTGAATGTGTGGGCTCTGTATAATGCCGCACAGTTATTATTATTAATATTATTATCAGAATTATCAACGGTATTATCTACCCCACAATTTAATAGAGGGAATAATCTGACCCTCTGAGTCGATAGCAGACTGATCACGATGATGTAATTGACCTGTAGCAATTACTTTCACTCTCATGGCTTCCAACCTGATAATGAATCTATTACCGCTTGCACAAGACTGCTCGGGTTTGTTGCAAGTTTCAACGGTGCTACTTTAGTAGGCGGTCTACCTGCGTATTTCTACTTTAGTAGGCGGTCTACCTATGATATTTTATTTCTTTAGGATATTTACTTGTTGAAATAGACTAAAGAAAGTGACCTTTATTGTATATATATATTTTTTTCATTCTACCACAGATTAAAAAAAAAAAAGAAGTTGCACTGTTAAAATTTTTATTAAAATATTCAATTAAAATCATTGAAAACCAATAATGAGTATTGAACTAGCATTGTTCCGGTAAGTTAACGCCAACCTCAAGATTAATTCCCGTCTTGTATCCTGCCCTGGGACCAGCATAATAATGTAATTGAACTTTGACAGAAGAGTTAAGCTATGACTAATGTTCTACGCGCTTTCATCGTTACCCAAAAGAGTAACGCTGGTAGTAAGGTCTAGACCTTTATTGAAACAAGTAACGCCAACGTAACCTATCGAGACGATTAAAGTTTGAGTCTTCTCCAGTGGTACACAACTACTGTCTCCGTCATCGTTTCAGAGAGAGAGAGAGAGAGAGAGAGAGAGTATGTGTTCTTGGTCAATTCAAGTGCAAATCGTCATGTATGACGCTTATTCTTCTATGGTTGTCGGGTCATCAAACCGTACACACACACGCGCGCATATATAAGTATATACACACACACACACACACACACACACACACACACATATATATATATATATATATATATATATATATATATATATATATATATATATATATATATATATATATACATACATACATATGTAAACGAGTATGCCGTAGCGGCCCATACCTCATTCATTCTCGGCCCAATTAAGAATCAGTTAACAGCATCGAGCAGAGCTCCCTTATCAACATAAATCTCGCCCTATCTTCCGTGCGTGACCTCCCCATCTCGGGCGACCATCAACCTCTAACGTAATTGAACTTCCAAAAACTTCCAGATCTTCCAACTTCTTCGAAGGGACAACTCTCCGTAAATATAATCACCTCCGTCGAGGACACGCGATAACCGCCCTTGGGGGACATGAGACGTAAGGTCGAAGGTGACGTGTCGTGAAGAAGTTATTATTGTTTTTATTGCGTCAATTATTTGGGTGTACTTTTTTTATCGTATGAATGAGGCTTTCTCGCTTCCTGGTTATTTTTAAATGATTGTTTATACATTAACACACACACAAACAAATACTTTAACCTTTTGATCGTTTTCTAACGATATTATTGACAAAACCAGGCATCCCCCTGTTGATGTCCGCCTTGGGGAAAGGGAAAAGTAATCATTTGCCATTTATGGGTATTTACTCCCTACAAGGGGTTCACAACCTTTTACAAGGTACCCCTTCGAACCAAGACATTATCTTGTATCCCAAGCAGCTTCCTCTAAGTTCCTTAGTAAGTTAACTGATCAGATGTATTATAAATCTATATATATATATATATATATATATATATATATATATGTGTGTGTGTGTGTGTGTGTGTGTGTGTGTGTATGTATGTATTATATTATAATATATATATATATATATATATATATATATATATATATATATATATATATATATATATATATATAATATATTTGTAAAGGAATATTTGGATCTTTATTGAATGTAAAAATTGCAGAAAAGTTGAAAAATTGATATTTGCATAGAAAAAAAAAGTGTGTACACTAGACAACAGATGGCAGTAGCGCTTGGCGTAGGCGGTAGTCGCCAAGGATAATGTACCGAAACAATGATATTTGGTCCATGGATGTCTAGCGTGAGTCGGGTATATAAAGGCCCAAAACGACGATTTTCGTTGGAGCTGAAACAAACAAGTGATTATAATAGTGTATCAAGTTTTGAGGAATATATGGTAATGTACTGTTTATCCATTTGGACGTTTTCTTGTGTGATGTAACGTTGGTTGCCACTAACTTTTTGATTGTTACAGTGAATTATATGTTGTGTTGATGTAAAGCTTTGTGACTTGGGTATTATACTGTAAAATGCAGTGATTAGTGATTAGTAGTCTTGATGAAGTGCTGTATAGCGAGTCTTTGCTTTTGTGTAAAAGCGTCCGTATTGTTTAATGTTCTGTTTGTGACTTTAATTTCCTACTAGTTGTTATTAAAGTACATTTTAAGTTATAGTGAGTTGTCACTGTTTCCTGATATATTCTCCTCGTAAATCCTTACCATAGCAAATTTTTTTTTTTTTTTTTTGTTTTTTTATTGTTACAATATATAGATATATATATATATATATGATTATAATATAGAGAATAGTATATATATATCTATATAAAATAACTGGTAAAAAAGTTCTCTTACAACAGAATTCCATCTAATAAAAGGAGTCCATAAAGACGCCAAAATATAGAAAGAAAGTATTATATTTCAGAGACTGCTGTCTCTCTCTATTCAGCAGTCTCTGAAATATAGTGCTTACTTTCTATATTTTGGCGTTTTTATGGGCTCATTTTATTAGATATATATATATATATATATATATATATATATATATATATATATATATATATATACATATATATGTGTGTGTGTGTGAGTGCGATATCTATATATACATACATGTGTGCGAGTGTATACATATATTACACATTGCACTCCATTTAAAATCTATTACATATAAGCTAACCTTCATACTTGCGACAAAAATTATACAACACAAAAAAAAAAATCTTTATGACAGTCGCAAGTAGTACATACATACGTATATTCAAACAACAAAAGCATTACGTCACGTGCAAGGAATGTCAATTAATGAAATCGAAGCAACCGCTTTCAAAGTTCCTCTTGTACCGAAAATGGCAGATAATCGCCAGACGATATTTCTATTTTTATTCGAGTTTATTCGAATTGCAAGAAAGACTTCCCTTAAATTTTCCCTCTTGCCTTCTTATCCAAGTTGAAATTGTACGTTGCTGTTTGACTTAGTGTTTAAATCACTGTATTTTTGGCAGAATATAATTTGTACTGGATAATACGACACGCTTTTGTAGACTATCAGCGCAATCCTTTCATAGAAAACCGAATCGTACATTTGTTTTATTACCTCGGACATTAAAGGTAATCCAAAGACTACTACGACATTCTTTCTGTATCACTTTCATTTACAATTCTTATGAAAATTGACAAATAATTTCAAGTCCGGTCGAAATCAAAGGCTGCAGCCAAGATAACTTTCAAAACCAAACATCAATGTCGAAAGCTGCGTCAAAACTGTTTTCCGCTCAGGCCAGATTTCCAAGAAACGTTCCAATATCTTCTCCAAAACCAGGTGTTTAAAACAAGCTAAACATCCAATGAAGAGTTGTTATGGTGAGCAGTTTTGTAACAGCTTCAAGTCACCATTATAATTTTGGCGAAAAAGCGGTGGTACTATATATAAACACACTGACGTGCACTTTTGGTGGTAGGAAGACTTGTACATAGCTTATATGTATGTATGTATGTATATATGAATGTATGTAAATACTGTACGTACATACAGATAAATATATATATATATGCATTATAGTATATATATCTATAATATATATATACATATACATATTGTATGTATGCGCGTATACATATATAAATAAATACCTATGTACATAAAATTATAATATATATATACATTATATAATATAATAACTTTAGGATGTGATTCGTTTATCACACATTACCACGGGTGAAAAGTAAGACTTGGTGTAGTTCCTGATATACATATATAATATATACATATTAATATATTATATATATATATATTATATATATTATATATTATACATATTATATATATATATATATTATATTATATATATATATATATATATATATATATATATATATATATAGGGGAAGGTGGGGCAAAATGACACACTTAAGGTTTGAGTCCAATTTCTGAAAACCCTTTGCAATATATCTAAAGACAGTTATCTTTTTTTTCTCATCTTTGTTCATCAATAAACAAAATAAACTCTCTTTGGAAGATATATTTTTCATACTTTACCCAAGAAAATTGACAAAAGAAAATAGACCCTGGTGGGCCATTATGTACACTGGTTAGGGCAAAATGGCCCCTCATGAGTAAACACTTGTTAACACATCTCAGTCTGTGTTTTCACATAGAAATGCACCAGTAAATGTACTCAATATAAAAATGAAATTAATATTCAGCACACAACTTAAAATTGTTAAGTTCATTCAAAATTATGGCAAGTGATTATTATTCATACTGTCCTTTCATATGTCCAAAGAAATGATAGCTTATTATCAACAAAAATTAATGCACAACTAAATATAGACCTACGCACACAATTTGCAGCTGAATACGTAATTATCTTCATCTACACCTGCACATCCGTCATGAGCCCAGTATTTACAATCACCTCCTCTGTTACTGTATTTTTCACTGTAGTATAAACAGAATGTCTCGTCATCTTCCTCGGACTCACTTGATTCATGTTGAGTGACACTTGATGCATTAAGACAACCTGAAACCTTGTTTATTTTCTAATGTACTTTGCCACTCTTATGTTTAACTGCTACTGGCATTTATGTTTTCTTTATTGCCTTCTCACTTAATTTTTCCTGAAGCATCTTCTTGTATGGGCTTGCTATAATATGCTCCGACACAGTCTTTATTACTTTACGCTTTGCACTAACTCGATCTGTTTAGGAGGACTTATTTCAAATGGAGAAATATAACCAGAAGCGCCAGCAGTGGGTGGGTCTGGATCTTTAGGAACTTGTCTCTAATGAGGTCTAGGTATCATTAGGAATCTGAACTTCATCAAATCATAGGAGCTCCTGAATATCATCAATAAAGTTTGAGTAACAAGTACAGTATTTACTTACAAATTAATACATTTTGTTGATATTTATGGCTAGAAATTTAAGTGAATAAATAAATAAATAAATAAAATAAGAAATTATTGTGCTGGCTCTAATTAGAACCAGCAAAGGGAAAGCCCAACTCTATAAAGAGAGAATAAATATTGGAAGTCTCTGTAAGAAAAGACAATTTTAAAGAAAATTATAGGATATAATAAACAGCAGAGGCTATTTTGATTATAATAATTAATATAAATGTAAAATATTTGCCTGTATTGTATCTGAGGGTAAAGCAGACCACCTTAGGGTAAAATGGCCCACTGTGCCATTTTACCCCAGGCACAAATGTGCCGTTTTACCCCCATGGCAATAAATATGTTGACAACAACCTCACCAGACTACAGGGGCTGGAAGTGCAGTTTTCTCTAGCCAGCCTTATTCACAGGATAATATTAAAGATTTGTGCAATGTTGCGTTAAATTATAAGTTACGGTGTCCCTACTAACACGATTTTATCCTGCCCTCACCAGTAGATCAGGAGGTGGTGAAAATTTCAGGGGAATTTTGCACATAAACAAATCATGGCTTTCAACTAGCACTTATGTTACAGCTGACTGAGGAACCAAAGATTTAGTACATACACATCCCATGAGGTGGTAGCACCAAGAAACTAAGAAAACGGCTGTGGTCCATATTACCCACTTGTGCCGTTTTGCCCCACCTTCCCCTATATATATAATATAATTATATTATTATAATATATATATAGTATATATTATATATATCATATATATATATATATATTATATATATATATATATATATATATATATACCATAGCTTGGTAATGAATAATAATGACGAGACCAATAGAACATTTTATATTGCAAGCTTTCGAGGCCTATAGTACCCTGGGCCGTAGTCTGAAATTATCAACAAAACCTTTAACTTTCACGCGTGGATTTGTTTCAGGAATATTTGAATTCTCGTCACCCTATTATTTCTGTTACTTGTGAAACGGAACAGTGTAATAAGTTTTATATATATCATATATATACTATAAGATATATATATATATTATATAGATAAATATTTATAGTATATATATATATATTATATATATTATATATATAAATTTTTTTTTGTTGGGGGGCGGGGGGGGCGATAGTCAGATGTACAGAAATAAAAGCAATTTTGAAATTGCTGTTTACGAGAAAGTATATTTACTGGCTCGGGATTAAATTACCCGAATTTTTCTCCAAGCGTAAACTTAATTCAATACGGACTACGATAGAGCTTCCTTTTTTTTCCTTTTTAAACTCTTTCATCAACACATAGTTTTCCTCCAAGATTATTTTGTTGGAACTCGTTCCCCAGTATTTTCATTATACAAAATTCTGCATAAATTTGTTAAATGAGAAGTTCTGCCACAAGCCGGTATGCATTACTGCTAGTTAAGATGTAAAATTCAACAAGTCACCTAACCTTAGTCATAGGTAACTACTTAAACCGGAAAAAAGTTACAAACAATATTTCATGCAAGTCTTCCTCAACTTAGGTTCCAATTTTGTTTTACTAAACCTTTTCATGTAAGATCACTAATGGTGTGTAATTTTTGTGTAAGATTGTAATGAATCCGCCTGCACAATATATTGTTAAAAATCCTTTTGTTAGAGAAGTTTTAGAGAGGCCCTGTTAGCATGCTAACAAGGTCCTTTTAATGTATCACATATACCAAATTACCAATAAGCTATTTGAATTTGAACTTACTCTTTCTGTGGAACTTAATTCCCGTGTCGTTTATTTGTTTACATGTTCGCTGAGTGGTTTGCGATATTTGGCACGCACAGAATCCAGGAACAAGGAGATCTCTCAGTTACAACAAGGTATCCCCCGTAGGAAGGTAGAGCCGTCAGTGGACCTCATGCGGTGCACTGTAGGCATTACTTAAGGTTCTTTGCAGTGTGCCTTCGGCCCCCAGCTACAACCACTTTCGTTCCTTTTACTTGTACCTCCTTTCATATTCTCTCTCTTCATCTTACTTTCCACCCTCTCCTAACACTTGATTCATAGTGCAACTGCAGGGTTTTCCTCCTTTCAAACCTTTTATTGTCAATTTCCATATCAGCGCTGAATGACTTCATAGGTCCCAGTGCTTGGCCTTAGGCTTAAATTCTTTATTCAACTCAATTCAACAGCAAAGTTTCCTCTTTCAAAACCGCCCTTCTTAGCCATAAGAAAACAGTTTAGCACAAAACCACCCATTCACTGACCTGGATGTAAAGCCCTGTCGTTTTACACGAACAGCCTGGACCTCCTAATCTCAGTCGTTGTTTTTAAAGAACATAAAACCGGAACTGAATAACTTGTCCGGTATACAGTTTACAATTATATGATTTGTTGTTCATATGTATACAACAGGTCAACGTCCATTTTACATTTGCTAGTTTTGGTTTGCATTTTCTCTTAGTTTTATGTTTGCATTTTCTCTCCTTCTTATGTTTGTAATTATACTTTTACTTTTAGTTTGTATTTTCTATTATTTGTATGGTTTATTATTATTTTTTAAAATCTCAAGTTCCATTTGTATTCTCAGTATTAGTATCTTTTCATTCCTTTTGCCCCTTTTGTTAAGATTTAGTGATAAGCTTAACTATTGTTTTCAACTATTTTCATGTTTTGTCAATAATTTCCGCCATGATGAGGTTAAGAACCTCGAACGCTTGCATGGCCTTGGAAATATTATTCATTATGAAACTAAGATTTCCAATTATATATATCCTGTGATAAATATATATAATATAAAAGCAAATATCACAGGAAAGGGATTGGCAAAAAGCCAGAATCAAGCGCTTTCGCCATTATTCAGGCATTTTTATTTTTTTTCTATTTTTTTTTTTTTTCTGTGCCTCGACAATGTCTGCCTATCATTTTCCTGTGGTACTCGCTTATATAATGAAGTCACGCGCATCTACCGTGATTTTTAGCATATATATATATATATATATATATATATATATATATATATATATATATATATATATATATATATATATATATATATATATATATATATATATATATACGTATATATTGAAATTGACGTAGAAAATTAAATTTTTGCTAAATTATTGCAGCAAAGTAATCTACGCCCTCAGTTTTGCTTTTTATCAGACATCTAACGTAGTGTTTGTGTGTGTGTGTGATTTTTCATATAATCACGTGCAGGTAAAACATGCATCTCACATACACATATATACGTATATATATGTGTGTGTGTGTGACGCATGTTATACCCACGGTCCAGATATCTGGACCGTGGTTATACCATCACCAAGATCACGTGACTAAATGCATTGCAAGAGCCAGACGGAAATAATAAAGACGTCATTATCTACCGCTCTCGTGCAATTAACTGACACTTGTTCAGAATAAAGTTCTCAGTGAATGTCCCAACTAAGGAACGTCATAATGTAAAAGTTGATGTATAAATACGAATGAACACCGCCCCCCCAAAAAAAACGAATAAGCAGTGGTCAGACAACACAGTTAAACAAGCAAACAGTTCAAAAGCAAAAATTGTGCTTCATGAGAAGTGATTCTGGTAGCAGAATCGCTGCTCATTTAATTGCAATTTTTGTTTTTAGACTCTGATTGTTCCCAATTGTGTCTTGCAATACACATTTACACCCAAACACACATACACACACCCATATAAGGTCCCCGAGTTCGATCCCAGGAGAGAGATAAAACTTAGAACCGTTTCGTATAAGCTGACTGTATCTGTTTCCCATTTGGCTGTTAATTATGCAACTAGTAGTTAGTCAGCTGCGGTTTGCCGCGACCAGGATGAAAAAGACACATGGCTAGCAACTTCATTCCAAAAGTCTTGCTGAGAACAGCAAAGCTATCCTCCTTTGAAGTCACCCCCTCTAAGAAAATAAGGCATATGGCTGAAAGGAAAATCCTATAAATTCGAGAAATTTACTCAAACGGAAAATGGAAATTAGATTGTTTACGTGACTATAATAAAAATAAATGAGACATGGCCTCACATGCGTATTTATTTTTAATAGAGCGCAAGTAGGGAAAAAGACCCCATTTCGGCTCAACCTCAACACCCAACCCCCAATTCGGCTCACAGGCGATAAACCCCATAAGTTTGCCTTTATCTTAACCTCATGTACGTTGACCATTAACAACTCCACGGGAAAACCACCAAATATTTCGTTCTAGTTCAGGAAAGAACCCTAAAATGACTCATGAAGAACTCTTCGGATAGGAGAACCATGGTTTCACTCGACCCCTTGAAAATACCCAACCCCATTTTGACTCAAGAT
The DNA here is from genome assembly GCF_015104395.2 of Macrobrachium nipponense. Taxonomy (NCBI): domain Eukaryota; kingdom Metazoa; phylum Arthropoda; class Malacostraca; order Decapoda; family Palaemonidae; genus Macrobrachium; species Macrobrachium nipponense. The sequence goes on along the minus strand of NC_087215.1, from coordinate 27,806,024 downwards.
ATACTCTACGGATGAAAAAAACCACCATTTCACATAAATATGAATATGAGTGAAAAAATTCTAAGTACCTTAACCTAACCTAAACTAACCTAACCAACTGAGTGAAAAAATTCTAAGTCCCTTAACCTAAACTAACCTAACCCAACCCAACCTATTGGCTCAAGATATACAATACGGATGAAAAAAAACCCATTTCACACAAATATGAATATGAGGGAAAAAAATTCTCTAAGTCCCTTAACCTAACTTCTGTTATGATCAGTTGTGCATAAGTAAAGGGTCGTGTTAGACCGATAGTTCTTGGCTTTCTTGCCTTTTCATTTTCCTCCGTGGCATCACCTTATATATATACGTATGTGTGTGTGTGTGTGTATCTATATATATATATATATATATATATATATATATATATATATATATATACATACATAAATATATATACATATATATGTGTGTATACAATATATTTATATAAACTTATAATATATATATATATATATATTATATATATATAGATAGTACTATACATACATACATAAATATCTATACAGATATATATGTGTATATATATATATAATATATTATTAATATAGTAATATATATATGTATATATATATATATATATATATATATATATATATATATTTATAAACCAGGATGTCCTCTCACTTCTCTCATGCTACGCACTTATACTTTATGGCTGATATTGTCACTACAAAGTCTTAGAGCCAGATGCAATATATGAAGTAATTCTGGTGTCCGTAGCTAAATTATTTCGGTCGTCATGAGAATCATATCTTGCTCAAAACCTGCGCTGTATTATTTTAAGGGAGTGATATGATTTTGACATTGGTCTCTAGTTTATCTCTACCGCCTTTCTCTTGAGAGCGCTGCCTCAAATCCAAAGAAAAAACAAGTTTTAATGATATAATATTTTTCCACAATACTTAAAATTTTCAGATAATGATTGCATTTATTCAATACTTTGCTCTAATGGGCAAATAATTTTACTTATTCATCCAAGTTCATTCTTCTATTATTCTTCATTTATACATTTTTTCCCCACATGCTTAGCATCAATCTACGTCTTAACAACTCAAGTATTTTTGTGGTTCTCAGCCATTTCCACTATCATGAGGAGTCTAGGTTATGATAGCCGAAGACCACATTCACACTTATGTGCACCATAAACATTCGTATTCTCTCACAAATGGGCCGCGATTTGGCGAACATCGACCGTGAGTCAAACTGAAAACCACATTCAGTTTCTGAATAGTTCTATTTTCGCTCTGCTCGTTGAACAATGAGGTAATGCTGACCCAATAACTTCCAAAAACATACTCTCAAAATACAAGAGGGTCTCTCTCTCTCTCTCTCTCTTCAAATAGGTTTATTCTTCATATTGAAATACCTATGTTTCAAGTAGGTAGAAATCTTCTGTGAATGCTATCATTGAACATGAATTACTTCTTTATATATTTATCTGCATATTTGCTTATCTACTTATTTCATTGCTTACAAATTTTACTTGTTTGCTTCTTGATTTCATCCCTTACTTGCTCGATTGCTCACAATCTTAAGGCCCCCTGGCCTATCTATATTTTTATGTGTGTTTGCATATTACGTATTTGCTCGCTTATGTATTCATTTACTCATTTACATATTTGTATTTATTGGTTTATTTATTGTCATATATGTAGCACATCTAATCTAATTGCTGTTTATGAAATAATCACAGAACTGATTATCTTGAACATGAAAGCGATCATTATGTTAAGAATTATACCAAAAGTAACATCTGACTTTTGGTTTTATGCAAAATTCATTTTCAAATAAATTTCCTTAACATCACAAACACCTTTACTCTCTGGTATGGTTTACCTGCCTCTTCTTATGGCTTGATTTTTTTTTTTAAGGCGTTTGTCTTCCTTATCAATATTTCAGTTTCCTGTCAATTTCTAGGTTGATGTCACCTCAAAAACCTGGATATATATCACACACATATTGGCGAATACCAGAGCTGAAGTCAAGATTTCTTACATTCTTTTGAGAAGGGTAAAACCAGAAGTACTATTGTTTGTGCATCTCAAAGACATTTGGTTCTATAATGAACGTATAATGATTACTGAAGATTGACTTGCAGCGATAAAGACAGATAATCATAATTTTTTCTAAATATGGTATTTATTCAGAATTTCTAATTGTTCAACAATCATGAACAGCGGTCTTTGGGAGCAAATGAATGTTTTCAGGAAAGGTGAAGTTCGTTAGGAGGCAATGGTAATTTTACAGGCAAGTTAATATTATTATTACTATTATCATTAATCCTTGGATTTTGAAATATTTATCAAAATTCAGACATATGACATTTTACTAAGAACACACTCTTCGTGAGAATCTACATTATTGCAGCTGACAACATTAATTTTCATTTACGTTTAAGTATTTAAGCTTGACCCTTCTGCACATGATGTAGAATCTAAGACGCTTTAAACAGCTGTCCAGGTTACTTTACTTTGTTCTCTTTAGTGAATTCTGTATCTGGTTCAATCGAAGACAGCTGTTCCTGTTCTAAAGAGCTAAATCAATTGTACTGACCTTTTTAAGCATTAGAATTATTTTTTACTCTTTTAATCACAATTTTAAGTTGTAAAACCGAGTGTTTGTAATAGTATAGCATATTCAAAAAGGCCTTGAATTAACACGAAAGATCTATAACTCCGTTGTTTTAATTTTCTCTGGGTAATATATATATAAATATATATATATATATATATATATATATATATATATATATATATATATATATATTGATCTCGTGCTTAGCTTTTTATCTATTTCCATTAGTGCATGCACTCTTATTTCATATTCCTCCTTATAGCTTTAGTATTTCAAATAAATATAATTTATATTAATTTGCCTTCTTTTTTTGAGTTTGTCTTCTTAACATAAGAGTATTCTTTTGATTTTTCCTCTTTACATTCGTTCTCCTTCATATTCTCAATACCTTTTCTTTGCTACCTGTTTTGTTATTTCACTCATCTCTGCCATTCTGTCCAAATTTCTCGCGACAAATTTCTTGAGCTCTCATCTTCTGATCTTTTGTATCTCGTCTCTTCCTCTTGTCCTTTGAAGTTCTTATAAAGTCCTTATCAGATATGTAGGGTTTACTGATAACACTAATATTAGGAAATGGTCACTATAGCTTTAGAGTACTTCAGAATCAGTGTATTGCAAAAATTAGATCCTCTGAAAAATGCTTTCCATTTTCTTTACTTTTCTCCATTAGTCTACAGTGGTACCTTGACCTACGAGTTTAATTCGTTCCGTGGCCGAGCTCGTAGCTCAATTTGCTCGCTCACACATCAAATCAATTTTCCCCATTCAAAATACTTACAATGCCCTTAATCAATTCCAACCCTCAAAATGCCACACCATATTTTTATGTTTCATGTTATTATATAAGGAAAATACATTTCTAAATAACAAATATTGTATAAAAACGTAATAGAAAGAGTATTTAAAGATATAATAAGGTTTCATACACTGTACAGGTAGTGTTCAAGTTACGATTATTCGTCTTACGATAATCCGATTTTACGAGAGACCAAATTCCAATAGCCTAACTTTATCCCATCTTCTAGTTAAATAAGTTCATAAAACAGCAAAAGAGAATTATGAAAGTATTGTTTTAACGTTATACTCGTTGCGTAAATGTGTACAGCCATGAACACCCGAACGAGAAACAGCTTTTTTCGCTAATTACAACCGAACTGGATAACAACAACATCCGTTTGGCTTGCATTTCAACCATCGTACGATAGTAAACAATTACCGTAGTCATGTTATAAATGACGTTTTATGTAGAATAGGACTGAGATATTTTTATGTAATAATTTTATTCGCTATAGGTATATCAGAGATCAACAAAGAAATATACGTTAAATTTTAACCATGTTGTAGCTGAAGCTGAGAAAACTGTTCAAGCTGCCAATGACTTTTATCGTGCATCGACAACAAGGATAAAACTCCCGTAAACTTATGCCATCAAACACAACCGTAGGTAAAATTGAGAGAAAATCTTTTTAATCAAAATTACTGGGCTTGAAAGAACACATTTTACTGTTGTTTTCACGTCGATAAAAGATAAATAAAAGATAAATATCGTGAAAATTGCGATCGGAATCCCATAATTTTTTTACTCAATAAACATGCCGCCAACATAATCTGTTAACGGAAAAAATAATTTAGTTCACAATCACAACTAGTCGTATTAAAGTCATATTTCGACTTAAAAACACGTCGCATAACGTAAAATTCCTTTGTCTCATATAAGTCGGGTATCTAGATATGCGTTTATGCTAACTAGAAGCAAGAAAATTCGCTCAGAATTGAGTTAAATACGGCGAAACAAACTTGTACAGAGTTTAAGATTTAATGTTTAGCCAGTTGGAAAAGCTTCGTCAAGGGGCAAACATGAACATTGTTCAAAATACATCGAAATAAACAGGCATCGGTCTAGGGCAGATATACACGTCTTGAATGGTCTGGCTCACGAAGTCTGATTTATTGTGTAGAGGTGTGCAAGAACAATTATAATAATAAATAGATAAATAGCCCTAGTTAAATAAATAATCAGGGCCACGCAAAAATATTTGGCTTCCCCAGTAGGACAACAAAAATTGTCGTTAGGCAGCAACTGGTGGCTCAGATATCGTTTATTTGTTTATTTATTTATTTATTACCATCTATGTTAGTAATATTGCCATCTTAGAATTTTACTCTCAAGTCGGATCTTAGTTTGGAAGAAGAAATGTCCACCAGACTAGGTGAGACAGACGAGTTTCTGGCTTATTTTCGAAGAATAAGACTTACTTGACACAGGGTACACGTAAAAGATTGCTTGTGATTGTATAGTTAGAATAATACTTGACACAGGGTACACCAAATAGATTGTTTGTAGTTGTAATTAGAATAATAGATTGCTTCTAGGTTTGTAGGTTTACTCCCCGAGCAAGCGAAAAATTTTGAATGTCAGGTAATCGACATTAAACGCCATAAAAAGGAGACGAAGAAATATATGATAACTGGTCCCCTCGCGAGGCGTCACAGTTCCCATGCGATCACGGAAGTCCCTCGATTGTTTAATAGAAATCTAAAAAAAAAAATCTTTTTTGCGTCATTTTTTTCTTACGTTATTTTCCGTCCGTTGATGCTTTTTTATCATAATCATGCTTTATTTTCAATAAATGTGCGTCCTTCATTTGTTTTTTTCTTCGTCTTCTTCTCCTCCATTCATATTCACTTTTCGTCTTCCCTGTTTTTTACTCGCATAACTTTTATTATCGTCATCTCCATTATAACCGTTATTGTTACTTTCATCACTCACTTTCTCTCTTCATCTCCTTTATCCTTTTTCTTACGTTTCCCCCAAGACACAATTTGTTTTCATTTCACCTCCTCCTTTTCCATTTCTCCTTTCGAATGAAAGCACATCATTTAAAAAACAGTGACATGTTCCGTGACCTTCACTTTAGACCTCTGAAGGTCAAAGTTGGTTAACTTGGGTCGCGAAGAATTGTCGATATAAATCATCATTGTGAAAAGGATGCCACAATTTTGGATCCGGCTACGAACTAATTAAGTTGCTGCGAGTTTTTTTTTTTAATGGAACTTAACCATTTGACCTTTGCTCAACTAATCCTCTAAAAGGTCTCCTGATTAAAGATATTTGCCGAGTTTCACCAAATTTTGTTCGCCCACAATCCCCTCCCACTTTTGGTATGTTCAGATAATTAATCACCTGGGTAACTACTAAGTCATTATACAACAGTCTCTTTATCATTATTTTTATTCTAATGCACTTCAATAGTGTCAAAAATAACGGTGATATAAGAAAGTATTTAGACACCAATTTTTAGTACCATGAATGTTAAACACATTACAGACTTTTTTTCTTTTTTTGTCCAAGATAAATTTCTTCTTGATATTAACATGAGGATCCGTGCTAGATTATTGATGCTATGTACTGTGTGTGGTGTGTGTGTGTATATATATATATATATATATATATATATATATATATATATATATATATATATATATTATATATATATATGTGTGTGTGTGTGTGTAAATACATTCTTCTGTTAAAACAGAATACGTCTCAAGTACAAAAATGACAGATGGTAGAATCTTCACTGATAAAACAACAGGATAATAGGATCAACCTTTCCAGTGGAGCCTGGGACTCTGAGCAGATAGACAATATCTTCCTTAAGGCAACGAAGAAGCGGATTATGGCAATTAACAGAACCAACGTCGGCTTAGCGGTGACCCCAGCCATCACTTAAGGGCATATCTCCCACTATATATTTTGCTAATGAAGCTCCTTTTGTCATTCACCGCTTGATAAGGGTGGAGGTGAGTCCACCGAAATGTAGTCCTTAACTTTAAACCAGTGTTTTAATGGGACTTTTATACTTTATATATATATATATATATATATATATATATATATATATATATATATATATATATATATATATATATATATATATATATCCTTCTAATAGCTATGTCGTAAAATCAAAGCATGTTTCAGCCTTGTTGATAATGCTACAAAAAAAACAGGCTAAAGCATATAGCCACATAAAGCGCCGCAGAGAGCGAGGGAACTTTGTTACTGCAAATTACATAAAAAAAAAATATCGCATCAGAGCCAGGCCACATAAAACTACGGATGCTTTACATCAGTGTGACCAATGGAAGCCTAGTCTAACCATTCTCTGAGAACTCATTAACAAACTTGGTAGAGATCTCTCGAAGTGAGGTTTGCTTGCTTGTTTGTATGGTGTTTTTACGTTGCATGGAACCAGTGGTTATTCAGCAACGGGACCAACGGCTTTACGTGACTTCCGAACCACGCTGAGAGTGCATTTCTGTCACCAGAAATACACATCTCTCACACCTCAATGGAATGCCCGAGAATCGAACTCGCGTTCTCGAATTGAGGACGCGAGTGAAAAGCAAGAATAACCACTGACACATCCGCCCTTCAATGTGAACGCGATTAAAATTGGTATCAAAATTATCTTTTTAAGCTGAAAGAGCGCAGATTGGCGTCGCTATACAAATGCGACACGGATACCCGAGATGGCGATTTAAAAGCCACATATATAACCATCACTTAGCTGAAAGAATGAGGTAGATATGAGCGCCCAGTAGCTATAATGTGAATCGCAAACGATAATAATGATGACAAAAGCAATAGTCATGATGTTGAAGATAATGATGTCGGTGAATTCAGTGACTGTTGATGATGACGATAATAATGATAAAAGGAAAAGGCCCTGAAAAGTATTGTTCGTGAGGTCTTTTATTCCAGCAAGTTTTTCAACTGTTAATTTGGTTTGTTGGTTTATGAACGCCAGTATAACTGACCTTTGCCCTATGGTAAGGTGTTGAAGAGGGTAAGAGGCCTGACATGGACCTCTGGTTTCAGTGCTGAATACCACTTGATAATATCGATGATGATGGCAATTGAGAAAACGAGTACTCAAATAATTTTCGAAATATTGATAATTCACACAATTAAAATTTTACTAAATATCCTAAGAGGGTGACCCTTAAATCAAAATTTCTTACTTAATAATAATTATTTAACCTAAATCTTATAGTAAAATTCATATGCATGAAGCAGTCACTTATGCAGAAGTTTAAAAAAATCACAGATATATTCATTCATATGTTTTTTTCTTAATGTTTAGTAAATAACTTACTGCTGAACGAATTCTTGCGTAAAGTTTCATATTTCATCGTTAGCTTTCCACCTCACTATGAAAAGATGACAAAAAGAATCATTAATCAGAAGTATTATTGTTATTAGAAAAATAATGTTCTCAAAAAAATAATCTGGATAAGAAATTATTCTGAAAAAAACAAATCTGAAAAAGTGTCAAGAACAAACATTTCTGTAAAAGAGAGAGAGAGAGAGAGAGAGAGAGAGAGAGAGAGAGAGAGAGAGAGGCACCAAGGAATTCAGTCTGTAATCTTGTATTTGTACCTTATACATATATGCATAAATGTGTTTATGTACAGCCTTAATCAGGCCTTTATGTGATCATGTATACATATTCATACGACAGATACAGGAACACATTTTATATTACATCATACACTACTATATATATATATATATATATATATATATATATATATATATATATATATATATATATATATATATATAATATTGATATATAATTTCATGTTGGTGAATATGTATACACATCTAACATGATCATGTAATATATGAAATAACTGTACATGACAGAACAGCAAATATCCAGTACGAAAAAAAAATATATCACTTATCAATTAATGATAACCAAGAAAAACTACTTAACAGCTCGGATAACTATTCTTCCATCCTCCCGTACTACACAATCAAATGCCCACTCGAAACAAAAGAACAGAAACAGACACAAACACACCACTCTCTTCCTCCACTCGGACTGACACGAGGGAGGACCTGATACTAAGTCATATAGATCCCCCCACACCTGAATCTTCTTCTTTCCCCAAAAAAATGTACGCTTGGTCTAGATTTCTGAGCGCATGCGCGCTTGAATGGCTCTCCTTCCCCTCACCTCCCCCTTCCTTCCTCTCTCCCCATGCCAAGCTCCTCCCCCCACCCCCCACCCCCGCCCAAGGTCCCATCCGTCCCGTAACCCTCTGCTGACCATTCCTCACCTGTCTTCGTGATTATTTGGGCGGATGTTGGGTCGTTCAAGCAGGTTCGCTTAGGACGTAATGAGGTGAACTCGAGGTTACGGTAACTAATGAGGTAGGATTTGATTTGAGCGTACGGTACATACGTACATACATCCATCCATATACTGTGTGTTTGTATGCATGTTTTTGAAAGTTACATATAACAATTATGATTCATTGGCTGGGGATTACATCGGACGTTAAAAGCATAATATAAATAAAGATTACATTATTCGATTCTTGAAATCAAAGACTGACTCTCTCTCTCTCTCTCTCTCTCTCTCTCTCTATATATATATATATATATATATATATATATATATATATATATATATATATATATATATATATGTCACCGAAGTCCTGATTTCTCCTCTGCCTGCCGCTAGGCGCTGGTTTGAACCCACAAGAGGACGAATTATTAGCAACTAAAAAAACAAAAAAAATTCCCCTTCGGTTAACATGTATATGAAAAAATATCAATTCCGAAATAGAGCGATTTGGATATTAAAGGACATTTGTGATGTGACAAAAATTCATATGTAGGTATATAATATATATATATATATATATATATATAGATATATATATATATATATATATATATATATATATATATATATATATAAAATTATTGTGGGTATCCTTATTGTCTTCATATACCGTATACAAATTGCGGAAGCTCACCTGTCACCTGCGTTCTCAAAGAATTTATCTTGATTTGTGTCAAGTACGAGAATGTAGATTCACAACAGATGTTATGTTGAAAAGCACGAAATCAGTCGGCGTTTAGGACGAGGATATTCCACTGCATTACCTCACATTTCAGTGGGATCTTCCCTGCTGCCAAACAGAGATTTCCAAGCCCCGTCCACACTAGCGGGCACTGCCCGATTGGCAAACGATGTTCCCATAACCCTTTCCACTATACTCACAGACCGAGCATGGAGCCAGAACGATACGATTGTCTGGTAACACTGCTTCAGAAGCGAGGGGGAAGGGCCTGCCAGTTAGTGTGGAAAGGCCTTCGGGATATATAATCTTTAAACAACTCTGCGAGTTCCATTCAATTCCCCGAGGATACAATAATGTATTGCGAAACATTGGAATAATCTGCCAAAATATCAAATTCCTGTGTGTTCCTGCCCACCTTCATGTACTGAGTGTGACTCCGCCAAGTGGCCTCCTGCTAATCTTGGTTATATGAGTGCCTTCTTCAGAATTTAACTCTCCTTTGGATTATGGAGCTGAGCTGCTGGTTTCTTTCTTTTCATGTTTTTATTTCGCCTCGCACTAGAGGACTTGTACACTTCTGTCTACTAGTAAGAACACGGCATGGCTCTTCTTTACTTGCAAAAGTGTCGGAAGTTGTTGAAGTTTTATAGAAAAAAGGAAAAGGCGCAGTTGGATCTTGAATTTTTGCATTACTCTCATTGTGTCCCAATTTTGTAAAGTGTACACGTCGTCTCTCTCTCCCTCTCTCTCTCCTCTCTCTCAATCTCTCATCTCTCTCTCTCTCTATATATATATATTATAATATATATATATATATATATATATATATTATAATATATATATATATATATATATATATATATATATATATATATATATATATATATATATATATAATATATATATATAATATATATATATATTATCTATATATATATATATATACGTATGTGTGTGTAATTCTGCACTACCCGAAGCAACTTACCAGTTGTAAGTACCAAGGATGAAGAAGAAGGCGAAGAAGACGTAGAAAAGTCTTCCTGATTTCTGTCACTCAAAAGATTAATCAAACAGCTACAGCAACAGTAATGCCACCATACCTGGGTGTTCTTTCTTTTTTTCATTTTCCCTTCCTCGGGGCACCTCAGGTCGAATATGAATACATATTTTCAGATAGTGACCTGGTGCTTATTTTGTGAAGGAGATGTCGTTAGGTTCACCTTGCTCTCAACAATAGCAGACTTCCTTCCTCTAGAAAAAAAATTGAAATGAAATCATCTATATTTATTTTTTAGTAATAATATGCGAAATGTGAACTTGCCTTGCCGCTAACCCGTTCGAAAAACCAGCATGACAGTGGTAGTCTCCTTACCACCTGGTAAAGGAAGCAATATAGACTAACGAAAATGCAAGTTTGAAATTAAATGAGAAATTCACGCAGTCAATAGACTTTTGTCCAAAATCGTTTCCAAATTCTTTTGCAATCAGTTTGAGTTGAGTTGAATATAAAATTTAGGCCAAGGGCCAAGCACTGGGACCTATGAGGCCATTCAGCGCTGATATGGAAATTGACAGTAGTAAATGGTTTGAAAGGTGTAACCGGAGGAAATCCTCGCAGTTACGCTATGAATCAAGTGTTAGGAGAGAGTAGAAAGTAAGATGGAAGAAAGAGAATATGAAAGGAGGTACAATGAAAGGAACGAAAGCGGTTGCAGTTTAAGTAATGCCTACAGTGCACCGCATGATGTCCACTGACGGTACTAACCCTCTACGGGGGCAATCAGTTTGAAAAACTTTCACCAGTTGCTGCCATTTCTGTCTAGTATCATCATCATGCTGTATCCTTAAAGAATTGAATTTTTCTCTACCGCCATTTCGTTTCTTGGCAATGCATCACCCAGAGTCAATAAGGCGAACACCTATTTAACCTGACCTGGAATTATGGTGAGTGTAATCAACTTCCATCACCCAGTTATATTCCCTTCATCAACCCAAAGAAAGTTTACTCCGTGATCAAGGCTGCGACCCTGCCATGTTTGCATTCGTGGGTAATATATTATAAAGAGACCTTGATATGGGCACCTCATTAGAGTATTTTATTGATATTCTTATTATTATTATCATTCGTAGTGTGAACACATTCCCATCGAACTAGTCCATAAGGTCATTAGCATTCCCGGTAATCTTTAAGGAGAGAATAAATGCAGGTTGCAGAATAAGTATGGAAATAATAGCGAAAATAACACACATACGTACTTAATTGGTTCCTCCAATCTAACAGCTTCATATTTTTCTTAAAAAGTCTAATAAGAAAAAACAAGCAATTAAAGTAAGACTATTTTGACAACTGCACATCGACCGATGTCTATCGGCAGATATACAAGTCTTCAAAATTCTCTTTTTCTTTTACGGGCCTTTTCAACATGGTGTGTGCAGATAAGTGGTTTCACCAAATTAAGGGGTGTCTGCTCATAAAATCAAGCCAGTAACTGCCACCTTCATCATTTTAACTGCTGAATCAACAATGTACTGAAATCTTTCGGTTCTCAAAGATATCGAACCTGTGACCCTCTAGCTGGTCGGGCCGTATCATGACCAGTAAAGTGTGAGACTTCGTTTACACACACACATTATATAATCATATATACTTAAATATAAATAAATATATATATATATATATATATATATATATATATATATATATATATATATATATATATATATATATATATATATATATATATATTTCCACACTTGAAACAGACAACATTAGGTTTCTGTAACTGTCTTGAAAAACTGGATGAGGATTTCCCATTAGTTTGCTGAGTTGTATTACCTTGTGTACTCTTAGTAGTATCACTTGTAGATTTCCCATTAAATTTGTTCCTGTTATTTGGATAAGACTTAAAACCTGGGCGTTGTTGACTCTGGTACTTGACATTGTAATTACGCTTACTACTGATTATATTGTAATCTTCACTGAGTGTAGCAGCTCTGTCAAGTTTCTTCACTTCTCTCTCTCTTAAATAAGCTCTTATATGTTCAGGAATTCCCTTAAGATACTGTTCAAGAACAAGTAACTCTTCTAACTCATCAAAGTTTTAACTTTACTTTAGCAGCTTCTACCCAAATTTTGAAACACCTTCTCACGTTTGTAAGCATAATTCTAAGAATGTTCCCTTCTCATCTTTTCTCAAATTTCTGAATCTTTCATTGTAGTACTCTGGGGTCATCTGGTAAACTTGTAGCACACTGTGTTTAAATACCTTCTAGTCTTTACACTGATCAGCTGTTAAGGCTAGATAAGAGCACTTCTCCCTTTACCAATTAAGACACTTTGTAGCAAAACTGACCATTTATCCTCTGGCCATCCCATACCTGAAGCCACTTTCTCAAAGTGATCAAAAAACTCATCTGGAGCTTCTTCAGTAAACTTTAGGGATTAACTTCTGTACTCTCACTACATCAAATACAGGGTCTTGATTACCTTGGTTAGGGTTAGACGGTATTACAGGTAATGTGGATCTAGCTCTTATCAATTCCATTTCCCTTTCATGTCTTGCGATTTCTCTTTCCTCTTCTGCTGCTTTTTCTTCTTCTCTTTCTCTTCTTTCTTGTTTTTCCCTGTCTATTCTTTCTCTTTCAGCTTGCATTCTCTCTCTTTCAGCAAGCATTTTTAGCTTAATCAAATTCTCTTCTGCTTCAATGCGTCTAAGCTCTAACTCTGCATCACTTTTCTCTTTCTTTTCTGCTTGCTTATTTATGAGATCAGCACGTGCTACATTCAACAACTCTTGAGCCAATTCTAACTCATCTTCATCAGTTATTCTACCAGAGTTTATCAATGATTCCATAGCAATGCATCTTATTTTGTGCCTTTACCATACTAGTAGACACATAACCACCACATGCCTCTGCTGAAGCGCTCCACTGTGCTCTAGACAGTGGTTTCAGACAAAACTTGGATAGAAGGGGCTGCTAAAAATTCCTGAACATTGAACTGAGCCATTTTCCTCTAAGTTATCAACTTACAATTCAATACAATAAATGCAAAACAAAAATATATGGTCACTCTCCTAACAAAATATATTCCTAATACCACCAGTATATTCTAGAGTGATAATGAAATCTGCTTTCCCGGGTCTGGGCACCATTAAACAATGTTTTCAAAGTGCCAAGTATCTGGTTACCATGCATCAACATTACCTCACAAAAAGCCAAACACCTGAACCCTCATAACACGTTTAAACGACTGAATACACTAAAGGCAACAGTGATCCCTTAACAACTTACCAGTGTTGCAGAAAATCAGACTAAGTTCATCAAAACAGGTGTGAGGTAATCTTGTAAGTAATTAAATTAATCAAAGGCATCACTCCATCAACAACTTTCAAACTCTAAGTATTTCCCTGATCTCAGAAGTCTAAGTACTTCTTTGGTTCTAAGTCACTTCAAATTTACGTTGAAGGAAAGCAAATCAATTACCACTCTATTTTTCTACCTAACATAAATATAATCATAATCAAATATACTTATATTGGTGTAAGATAAAGAAAACACTTATAAAAATTTTAAAATACAAAAAATTTATTATTAAATTCAAAATTGAAAATTTATAAGTGAAATTCACAATATCAGGGAAAATTACTGTTACTTGAAAACAAAGTAAAGTTTAATTAATTCTTGAATCAAATTAAGTAAAATTAATTTATCACAAAATTCAAGAAAATTAATTCAATTGAAATTCAAAAGTATTAGGCAATAATTGAAAATCTGAAATTAATTCACAAGTGCTAAACACCACCAATAAAACTTGAAAAGAATTCTAAGTAAATGCAAATTAATTCACAAGTGTTAAATTTAATTAAATGTGCAATGATAAAGCAATGAAAATAACTAAGTCAATTAAATTGTGAATGCAAATGAAAATATAAAATAAAAAGATACACTTCAATAAGCAAATGAATAAGTGCACAAACAATGGAACAGACACAAACACAAAAAAAATCAGTAATGTGTAAAAGTGTAAATCTTTTCCACTCAAAACACTGTAACCAACAGTTTTTACCAACCAATTATTAGTTATTAGTTAAACACCATTCCTATCCGTTATTAGTTAAACACACTCCCTATCCATTATCAGTTGCAACTAATAAAAACATAACACACTTTACCTTGGTATACCAATTTCTTTCTTTCTCTTTTATTTTACTGCAGTTTGTATATTACACTTTCACAAAAACCAGGCGCCGTTACGAAATGTTTGTTCAGATTCCACAAAAGAAACTAAATAAACTAAACAAATTCTAAGAAATATCAAATATAAAATTCTCACAAGTTATGAGTGACCAATTTACGTTACGTTAATATAATCTCGATGTCGAGTGAGAGAGAGAGAGATGAAAGAGAGAGAGAGACGAGAGAGAGAGAGGAGAGAGAGAGAGAGAGATCTAACTGCCTCGAGGTCTTAAGATTAGAATGAAATCTCTTCCTTCATGGAAACTGGGCTAGGCAGATGACAAATACATTCTTGGTACGAAAGCTTCCAGAAAGTGCTGAAATCTGATGCAATCTCACATACTAAATGTGCAATACCCACGTGGGACTTGACAAAGATATACACGTACCAGACGAGTCTGTTAAAAAAAAAAAGAAAGACGTACCCGACTCGAACGAGACGGAGGCTGGGCGACAATAAGATTGACATGTTTTGACAACAACGCAGAAGTCGAGCTCGCTCGCTATCAAACGCGCTGACAGAGTAGGGAAGCAAACGGAGATCTCTCTCTTTTTACGTTATATATATATTCTTTTACAACACGTTAATGCGAAATCTGAACACACATTTTAAAACATCCTATTCTAAGCTATCTAGGAATCTGAAAAAATGTTACACAATCTACAAGACATTTCAAAGAGGGGAAACATGCATTTTGAAAGTAGCAATATATAATAATATATATATAATTATTGTGGGTATCCTTAAGTATTGTCTTCACATACCGTATACAAATTGCGGAAGCTCACCTGTCACCTGCGTTTCTCAAAGAATTTATATATATATATATATATATATATATATATATATATATATATATATATATATATATATATATATAAAATTATTGTGGGTATCCTTATTGTCTTAATATACCGTATACAAATTGCGGAAGCTCATGTCACCTGCGTTCTCAAAGATTTATCTTGATTTGTGTCAAGTACGAGAATGTAGATTCACAACAGATGTCATGTTGAAAAGCACGAAATCAGTCTGCGTTTAGGACGAGGATATTCCACCGCATTACCTCACATTCCAGTGGGATCTTCCCTGCTGCCAAACAGAGATTCCAAGCCCTGTCCACACTAGCGGGCACTGCCCGATTGGCAAACGATGTTCCCATAACCCTTTCCACAATACTCACAGACCGAGTTATGGAGCCAACGAATCCAGACGGTATACGATTGTCTGGTAACACTGCTTCAGAAGCGAAGGGGAAGGCCTGCCAGTTAGTGTGGACAGGCCTTCAGGATATATTATCTTCAGGCAACTCTGCGAGTTCCATTCAGTTCACCGAGGATACAATAACGCATTGCGAAACATAGGAATAATCTGCAAAAAAATATCAAATTCCTGTGTGTTCCTGCCCACCTTCATGTACTGAGTGTGACTCCGCCAAGTGGCCTCCTGCTAATCTTGGTTATATGAGTGCCTTCTTCAGAATTTAACTCTCCTTTGGATTATGGAGCTGAGCTGCTGGTTTCTTTCTTTTCATGTTTTTATTTCGCCTCGCACTAGAGGACTTGCACACTTCTGTCTAACTAGTAAGAACACGGTATGGCTCTCCTTTACTTGCAAAGTGTCGGAAGTTGTAGAAGTTTTATAGAAAAAAGGAAAAAGCGCAGTTGGATCTTTAATTTTTGCATTACTCTCAAACAATAACATTCTGTCCCAATTTTGTAAAGTGAACATGTAGTCTGTCCCTGTCTCTCTCTGTCTTTCTGTCTGTCCTGTCTCTCTCTCTCTCTCTCTCTCTCTCTCGTTCTCCCTCTCTCTCTCTCTCTCTCTCTCTATATATATATTATATATATATATATATAAAAAAAAAAATATATATATATATATATTATATATATCACGAGTGTAATTGCCTGTAATGCACCTTTACGGGTGGAAAAACAAAGCGCCAAGCACGTGTACGATGGTTTTTGGAACACTTAGGAAGATCGGTTAGGACAAACAGGCTTTTAGCAAAACCACCATTCAGTGCCATACGGGATCACGCAGAAAATAGTGATCACCCTCTAAGGTTATATTTATTTTTCCATTCTCCATAGTCGAGTGGCCCCCCATGGAGCTGGCAATGATAGAAAGTCTCTACACTTTAAAGTTGAAACCTTCCCTCAGTAACAACGAGAGGTCCACGGGGATGCTGTTTTTAATTTTTTAGTATGTATGTTTGTATGCCTTCATGATGCAGGTATTTACTTCTTTTAATATTGCTTCCTTATCCTTTTTTTATGCTTGTACATTACCCTATATATATATATATATATATATATATATATATATATATATATATATATATATATATATACAATGTAACCATTGTGTAACGTTACTTCATTCTAATGATCGATTGTAATTTAGTTATTTTCAATTTTTTTTCTTTCTGTGTTTTTGTATAGACCTGATGATGGAGACAGTTACTTCGAAATCGGTAGTAATAACAAAATAAAGGATGTTTTAGTATACAAGTGCTGGTTTTACTCTTTCTATCAAGACTCCCCGTTTTTCCAAGGGATAAGATCAGTTGCAGATATATATATATTATATATATATATATAGTATATATATATCTATATATATATACATATATAATATTATATATTATATTATATATATATATATATATATATATATATATATATATATATATATATATATATACGTATGTGTGTGTAATTCTGCACTACCCGAAGCAACTTACCAGTTGTAAGTTACCAAGGATGAAGAAGAAGAAGAAGAAGGCGAAGAAGACGTAGAAAAGTCTTCCTGATTTCTGTCACTCAAAAGATTAATCAAACAGCTACAACAACAACAGTAATGCCACATACTTGGGTCTTCCTCGGGCCACCTCAGGTCCAATATGAATACATATTTTCAGATAGTGACCTGCTGCTTATTTTGTGGAAGAGATGACGTTAGGTTCACCTTGCTCTCAACGATAGCAGACTTCCTTCTAGAAGAAAAAGTATTAAAATGAAATAATCTATATTTACTTAGTAATATGTGGTAGTCTCCTTACCACCTGGTAAAGGAAGCAATATAGACTAACGAAAATGCAAGTTTGAAAATAAATGGGAAACTCACGCAGTCAATGACTTTTGTCCAAAATCGTTTCAATTCTTTGCAATCAGTTTGAGTTGAGTTAAATATAAAATTTAGGCCAAAGGCCAAGCACTGGGACCTATGAGGCCATTCAGCGCTGATATGGAAATTGACAGTAGTAAATCGTTTGAAAGGTGTAACAGGAGGAAATCCTCGCAGTTACGCTATGAATCAAGTGTTAGGAGAGAGTAGAAAGTAAGATGGAAGAAAGAGAATATGAAAGGAGGTACAATGAAAGGAACGAAAGCGGTTGCAGTTTAAGTAATGCCTACAGTGCACCGCATGATGTCCACTGACGGTACTACCCCCCCTACGGGGAGCATCAGTTATAAAACTTTCACCAGTTGCTGCCATTTCTGTCTAGTATCATAATCATGCTGTATCCTTAAAGAATTGAATTTTTCTCTACCGCCATTTCGTTTCTTGGCAATAACACTCAGAGTCAATATGGCGAACACCTATTTAACCTGACCCTGGAATTATAGGTGAGTGTAATCAACTTCCATCACGCCCCAGTTATATTCCCTTCATCAACCCGAAAGAAAGTTTACTTCGTCCCAGGCTGCGACCCTGCCATGTTTGCATGCGTGGGTAATATATTATAAAGAGACCTTGATATGGGCACCTCATTAGAGTATTTTATTGATATTCTTATTATTATTATCATTCGTAGTGTGAACACATTCCCATCGAACTAGTCCATAAGGTCATTAGCATTCCCGGTAATCTTTAAGGAGAGAATAAATGCAGGTTGCAGAATAAGTATGGATATAATAGCGAAAATAACACACTTACGTACTTAATTGGTTCCTCCAATCTAACTGCTTCTTATTTTTTCTTAAAAAGTCTCATACAAAAAAAAAATAAAAAAGCAATTAAAGTAAGACTATTTTGACAACTGCACATCGACCGATATTCTATCGGCAGATATACAAGTCTTCAAAATTATCTTTTTCTTTTACGGGCCTTTTCAACATGGTGTGTGCAGATAAGTGGTTTTCCCCCAATAAAGGGGTGTCTGCTCATAAAATCAAGCTAGTAACTGTCACTTACATCTTTTTAACGGCTGAATCAACAATGTACTGAAATCTTTCGGTTCTCAAAGATATCGAACCTGTGACCCTCTAGCTGGTCGGGCCGTATCATGACCAGTAAAGTGTGAGACTTCGTTTACACACACACATTATATAATCATATATACTTAAATATAAATATATATATATATATATACTATATATATATATATATATATATATATATATATATATATTATATGTGTATAAATATACAAATATTTATGTACTTATTTAACATAAAATCAATTATGATATATATATAAATAGTATTACTTATATAATATATACATATCATCTATACATATATATACTAGTATACATTTATATATATATATATATATATATACATTTTTTTAAATTTTAAAATTTATATTACACATATAATATGTGTGCATGTGTGATTATTCAAATTACTGATTTGCAAGTATTTAAGAGTATTCACAAAGAATATTGCAAGTCATACGATCCATTAACTTTTTTTTAACAGTTTCATCTTGAGCGTTGCAGCAGTTTTTCTGCAACGCTTAAGATGAAACTGTTATAAACGTTTATGGAGCGTATAGACGTGGTGAAGTTAAAGGAGAGAGTAGATGAGACGAATCGTGGTATATTGAGATGGTTCGAGCTGTAGAAAAAATGAGGACACACGCTCATATATATATATATATATATATATATATATATATATATATATATATATATATACTTTATTCATGGATTTTAGAACGACTATCTAAACTTAAGAAAAATAACCAAACATTAATGACGTAATGATTATGACAATACTCCAGGTAGCTTGCAACATTTGACACATTGTATGTTGACTTCAATCAATCATTTCCTGTGGATACATAGGATCTCGATGAACTCGCGCCACCACATTCGGTCCTGGGCTAACTCCTCAAGATCTTCCCAACATTCATCTCCTGCTTCCTTCCGTATTGTCCTCAACCATGTCTCTTTTGGCCTACCTCTACCGCTTCTAACCAAGGGCAACCCACCCTGATGTATCTCGTACTATTCCCCAAGGTCTAGAGATCTAGACTTGCTATTCCCTGTCTTCTATACACATGGGCTAGCCACCTACAGCGTGAGAACCTAACATACTCGTCGACGCAGCTGCACCCCAGTTACTTCTCCAATTCGGTTATTTGATATCCTTCCTATCTCTCCAATTAATTCCAAATATTCTTCTGAGCGCCTTAGTTTCAAATGCTAAGAATTTATTATCCTTAGTCACTGTACTGTAGGTACCGTGACTCATGCCCATAAATCCAAATAATACTAACCATCACCTTATAAATTAAAATTTTTTGTATGCACAAAAATATTGCTATTATTCCAAATATTTTTAAGCATTCCCAATGTCTGATGAGGCTTTTTTAATGTTTCTATAAGTTATTCACTTATTCAGAAAACCATGCTTATCTGAATAAGTGCCTAAATATTTAAACTTATGCACTTGCTTTACAACCATGCCTTCAATTAGACAATCATGTGTAAAAAAAAAAAAATTTGCATTTTCAATATTCCTATTCATGATTTCAGTTTTTTCCACTAATGATAACCAAAGTAAGCTTCACTCACTGACTAGACAATCCAACACCACATCTTTTCTGGTTCTTCGCAGATCAAAACTGTATCATGATCATCGGCATAATCTAAGTCAAGAAGTTTTCCATTTTCTCCCCAGAGAATACCCGCATCCGTTACCCAGCTCATAACGCAATCTACGACCAACACAAACAACAGAGGAGACATAATGCCACCCTGAATCACACCAGACTTACTTCAAATGGATCACTCAATTCAAACACTCACCAAGCACCACTTAACAAGATGTGCCCTATGCTCATAATAACCCTTACAAACTTTTCTGGTATTCCATAATGCCTCATGATTTTCCCCATAGTCTGTCTTGAAATACTATCAAAGGTCTTTTCAAAATCAACAAAACAAAGACTTAACAGAGTTTTCATTTCATTAGCTTGCTGCATTAAATGCCTAACTATGAAGATCTGATCACTGCAACCCCGCCCCTTTCTAAAACAGGCTTGTTCATCCCTCAGAGACTGGCTCCAACCCATTCAATATTACTCCACTGAAAAAAGTCAAGGCTACAGGTAACAAAGTGATTCCCATCCAGTTACCACACCCATAGATAAGAGATGAGTGATTGGACAGACAAGTGATGATCATGTGCACGTAAGGCGCCATTGTAATGTGTTGATTCTCATAAATAGCAGCGACAGTGACTGCAGAGACCAGCATCAACAAAGTCACTTCTGGCAACCAGTGCTGGGCAATCAACTGTGTCACTTACAGAAACAAGATTACAAAAGAACAGGGGATCACATTTTATAAGATAGTGACATTTTTTTATTAACATAAATCTTTATACAGAGCATCCTTGACTTACGGTGCCACAGACTTATGGAGATTCGATCTTATGGCGCTTTTTCAGCGTCATTAACAGCGTTTTACAGCGCTGTAACTTGATGTTGCATCAAGTTTCAGTGCAGTAGGAGCCATTGAGCATCAAGTTAACAGTGCCGTAACATCAAGTTCATCAAGTTACGGCGCCATGAGTGCTGTTAAAGCGCCATTAACTGCGAAAAACCAACTTAAGGCGGAAATCAACTTACGGCGATGGAACGGATCCTACCGTAAGTCAAGGACACACTGTAACTGTGCTGAAACAACCTCAAGTAAACATGTGTTAGATCACAGTCAATTTGCAGTCAACTACACGCCTGCTCATTGAACTAATAAAATAATGAATGCTGTAATAAGCTTTTTGTTAAAGCCAAACTGACATTATTAAATTCATATAGCCTAATAAATTAACATGTAGGGCTACTGTCAGCCCAAATAAGCATGGTCCAGTTTGACAATTTTCCCAACTACTAGTAGTGTTACAATGTACATAGTATCATTTGGCCTAGCCCCAAGCCTGGTGCAGTTTTAAGTGTTAAATGAAGTAGTGTATACTTTTATTAACCATGTTATCAATAAGTTCTCAAACCTCCTTGTATGCAGAGGACTCGACTGAATTTGATCTGCTAGAACACTTAAAGGTAGTAAGCTATTCAATTTTACCATTATCAATTTTAGCCAGAGGTATACTTCAAATTCATACTACATTATAGCTTTAAAAGTAATATTTACCAACTAGCTAGTCTACAACTAATCTTGACCAACTAGCTAGTCTACCAGGGTTAATCATCAAATAACCAAGGGTAGTCCACCATAGCCTAACCTTAGCTTGGGAAAGGTAGCCTTGGTATAACCTTCAGGAATGCTGATTTTTTTCTATCTTTCCCTCTCCACAGACTATGAAATACAAGTTCAAGTCTTGGCTAGTTATGAAAGTCTAAGTTATTCTTACATGCTAGCCTAATTAGACTGAACAATGTAAATAAGTATGTTGAATTATAGGTCAGTATGACTGCGACATGTTACATAGCTTTATATGTTTATCTCATAGTAATAACTACACTTGAAGATGTACATATTGTTTCTATATCATGGTTCAGATGCTTTGATCTGGTTCTGAAAAGTATGTAGTACACTGTACACTCCTCTGAATCACAACTGTATAAATAATGAAATAATGCAGATTGTGAATACATTTATAAGCAGTTTCTCTTATAAGATCTGAGTAGCCTCATAGGCTCAAATGGGCCTTAAAAATGGCTGCAGGTCATTGTAGGAAACCTGTTGTTAATATATGACATGTAAATTTCAGGGCTGATTTTTCTCAGTTGTGCTCAAGATTTCCTGACAAGAACAAAGAGCGAGACCACTACCTTACTTGGGTGTGAAACTGCAGAAAGGATAGAGCCAAACTATGGATCACACATATTGCAGCAAGTATTTACACATTTTCAAACCTCCTGGTGTGCATGAGTTTAAGTTTCTGCAACAGACTTTGAAGTCCACAATATGTTGAGAGGCAACAATGTGGCTATCACAGCAGATTTAGTCTAATCAGAGGTAACCAAAAGGGGTAAGCCAGCATATACATCAGTGCTGGTAACAGCAAAATTTATACAGCCCTGCAACCAACATATTATATTGTATCCATGTTAACTGTATCATACAGTAAATTTTAAAATCCTATAAAATGATTGTGCAGACTATTGAATACTGGATTTTGGGTATCAGGCAATCAAACCTGGTGTATTAATATTAATATTATGCCTGTGGATGAAGCTTATATGGGATGGTGGCATTGGAGATGACAATTATTTTAGCATACTGTTGTCACATTTAACTGCCTGTCAGTTTGACCTATGAATACAGAACGATAATAATTAGTCTGCCTCTAGAGAGTAAAACTGTAAAATTATGGTGGTAGGAAAGGCACACAACATTGACAAATTGGTCAAATTTATTGCTAAAGTGTATGAAAACTACACCAGAAGACTGAATAAATATTTACATTTCTACATATAGTAAACATTCTCCTTGGTAAACGCTGCAAAGATCATTTACCAATCTTTAAAGAATGCTGAGAAAACTGGCTGTTAATGCAGCATGATCATAATGCTGTAACGTCGCCATACCTGCAGAACTTTACAGTTTAACTGTAGAAGGAATATACCAGCATAATTAAATCTTTTTTATTTCTGCATACAGTAGATATTGTATTTAGTAAATGGTACGTAAATCATTTGCCAGTCTTGACGGACAGCCAAGAAAACACTTTCTAAACAATTAAGGGTTTCCTTAGATTTTACGAATTCCGTCAATGTTTACATAACTAATAATCAACACATAGTGATGGCGCCAGACGGTGCACGTCACAAACTGGTTTGGCTATTATTGGCTGTCCAATCTCTCCACTCTATATCTACGACCGCACCTGCTCCGATCCCCCTTCTTTGGAATAGAGATCACATCATTTTTCCAACTTGATGGTATATCACCGCTTCAACCATAATGCACAAAAGCGCCTCAGCGGCGTGGTTGGTATGGTATTAGCGTCCCACCTCGGTGGTCGCGGGTTCGATTCTCGGCCATTCCATTGAGGAGTGAGAGATGTGTATTTCTGGTGATAGAAGTTCACTCCCGACGTGGTTCGGAAGTCACGTAAAGCCGTTGGTCCCGTTGCTGAATAACCACTGCTTCCATGCAACGTAAAAACGCCATACAAAAAAACATATCTTATTGGCTTCATAAAAACTATTATTCTATTATTATTATTCTAACTACAAAAATTTTGATATTCAGAAAACAACATCGCTTGACTGTACAACAGTATTATCAAATATAAACTCATACAAAACATATATGATTTGATTGCTAATAAATGGCTGTTGTTACAAAAAATAAATAAATAAATAAGTAGTAGAAAGGGAAAGGTCGAGCTCTACGTTGCAATTGCTGCTCACATTTTAAAGTGCGTGACCGAAAGCCACTGAAATTATAGTACTTCTAGTCTAGTTTAAAAATTTTCAAAATGTAAAGTTGACTTCGGTCGACTAGAGTGCATATCTTTGCATGCTGTGATTCGGCGAAGTGAAATTGTTCACCGTATGAAGTCGATGGTTCCACCGACTGTCAACAAAGAAAAAGCCAGCAAACAGTACCAGCTATCACTTGCACTGTATACACTTACGATAAAGGAGAAAATTTGTCCAGGTGAAACTATATATGGTATAAACAACAGTAATTAGAACAAATCTTATTTTTATACAATGAAATGAAATAGATATAATGTTCTTAATCTATTTCACTCTCACATCTACCTTTAAATGCCTGTTACGAACATCAATAGTCTACTTTGCCTGATAATGTTTTGTTCTCTAAAGTCGCAAAAATTAGTTTAGCTATTTTGGGATTACAGAAATAAGTGTAATTAAAATCAGAATTTGTAAATAGACTGAAGCCTCGCCTATAGTTCTAGATGTTCTTTTCAGGTATAGAGTCAACATTGTGGTGAACTCGGAAAGCATACAACTCGCTGAAGAGTGTTTGCTGTCTTCACATTATCATTAGAAACAAAAAGTGACTGGACGTCTGTCATTATGGTAAGTATCATCTTTTCTTCTATTATATTAAAAGTAAACTTATTATGAAAGTTTTCGGCTTGGTTTTGTCTGGAGGGAAAGTTTCTTTTGATGTGAATGCTATGACGTTGACGTGGAGTGAACAATATACCTATTTAGGACCTTGGTAGCTTAGGTAGTAGGACTCGCCGAAGCCCAATTTAGTTTAAAGGTCGTAAATTTGAAGAAAAAACATTATAAGTTTATGCCTATTTTTATTGGTTAATGTGATCTTATTATTATTCTACAAATACACGAACCATTAATTTTTGCAACTGGTAATATCTCAGGCTATGTTGTACTTGTACTACTAGGTAGGTACTTGCCTAGGAACTACCTAGCTAGGTAGCAGTTTCTTATCATTTAGGGCAGTCCATCGGTTTCAGCCTATTGGTTTTTCCTTCCTTACTAGTAAATCTAGAAACGAGTGCAACGGACGAGTCAGAAAAACAGTAAATGTTTAAATTGCCACATGGTAGGTACCTAGGCTAGTAGGTACAATTAAAAAAATAAATGTTCATTCACACCCGTACCGTACTAGGCCTTGTAGCCTAAACATTTAAAAAAATAATTTGTAATGCAGAAACAGTAAGGTCTACACAGATGCATCTGATCGTAAATCCATTCTAGAATGCAGGACCCTTCCTAACCTAATGTAGCCTACCTACCTAGGTACCTACTATAACATAAGGGAGTCATAGAGTAAAATAAAGGGTGCATCCTAACCTAACATACTCTAGGTTTCTAGCAGCCACATATCAGTCACAGTGGCCATCTTTTTGACTGGTGGTGTAGATTGGGGTCTCTTTAGTCGGAGCCACTCATCTTATCACAGAATTCCTCATTTACCTTCATTGAGACAAGCTCCTTTCAGTCTGTTTGGCAAAATGTTAACATGCTTGAAATACCTGTATCTTGCACTTTTAAGTACTTTGGGTCTGGCCTTGCTGATAAGTGGCAAAGTCTGTTAGGTTAAGTAACATAGATCCTGTGTTATAGCCTGTGCTTGAATATTTTCCCTGGATCTTATAACTAACAGTATTCCACATCGTTTGTAATTTAAACCAACTTCTTAACCCTCTCTATAAGAAATATATCTGGAAATGTATAATCTTTAAAAGGGAGCACAGGGAAGAATAATCTTAATAGGGTACCAGGTGAATACAAAAGTCCGCAAAGTTGAGGTGTCACTATATATATATATATATATATATATATATATATATATATATATATATATATATATATATATATATATATACACACACACACATACATATACATATATGTTTATGTAATATATACAATATTAATATTCTTGTTAGTAATTGTGTACTATAGAGAAATGTAAGAGAGTATAAAAACCAACTTTAATGACTTTACTTTCTAGTACTGGTTTAGTGATAATTTGCATTGAACAGCCCCTACTGCATATTACATGGGAGACAGAGTTAAAATATTCCCTAACACACTTCAAATGGCACCCTGATGTTCATGGATTTTTTTATTTATATAAAATTATTGGAGTTTTGAAGTGTGGAAGTTATTGTGTGAATCTCAAAGGATTAGAATTATGACAAGTGTTGTAGGCAGAAATATTGTGAAGTGGTTATGTGCATATTTTTTTTTTTTTAGTATATCAGGCTAATGTCATCTGTTGATTTGTTTTTACATTTTTTCATTTAACATTACAGGGTCAGAGTCAGAGTAGTGGATCGGGTGGTGGAGGTCAGGGAAGTGATGACAAGAAGGACAAAAAGAAAAAATATGAACCTCCTGTACCCACTCGGGTTGGCAAGAAGAAGAGGAGGATGAAGGGACCAGATGCCGCTAACAAATTACCTTTAGGTAAGATAAAATTATGGCTGTAAGTGTGAAAACAATAATGTATATTTGTTTCTGTGTTTCCTCTTCAATTTAAGGACAACCTTTTCATTGACGATCTGAGTCCCATTGGTATGCTTAAACAACCGAGTAATTATTGAGTTTCTTTTTTATATTGAGTACAGTACATTTTTATTTCAAAATAAGTAAGCCCTTCCTTGTTATTATAGGGAATGCATAACTTGTAAGCACCCTTGGTATTTTATTCCTAATTATTTGACTATTTTTTCAGTCACACCTCACACTAGATGTCGTTTGAAGATGCTAAAACTTGAGCGTATCAAGGATTACCTCCTCATGGAGGAAGAGTTTATTCGCAACCAGGAGACACTCCGCCCACAAGAAGAAAAGCAAGAGGTATGAAACATATTGACAGTTGACAGTGTTAGTTAATGAAGAAATCAAGTAACTTTACAACTGGTGTCCATTTAAAATACATTTAATTATAATAAAGGTTTTGTAACTTTCTGAAAATAAAACTAAAACTATATAAATACTAAATAGATGAGTGAGAGAGAGAGAGCGCTATTTTCTTGATTAGGGATGCACCAATACCCAAATTTTTGGCCGATACCGACACTAACTTTTAATATATATATTGTTACTAAAATCATTCTTGCTCTCTGGTCATTGGATATTAAAGGTTCAAAAGTTGAAAAGTCAGATAGTAGAGTTATATAAACAATGTCAAAGGCATAAATTTTATTGAAAAAGAACATCAAGTATAACTATTTAGTATTTAATCCCTTTATTACCTGGATACAGTTTGGCTTATATTATGGCTACCATTACAAGACTTTTAACAATTTAGACATGTAGTGCTTACTCGAATTCATGGGGTGACAAGCAATCTGAAATCATTGATATATACTCTTACTCTGAGTTTTAATTTGTATATTGGCTAGAAACAGTTAACAGACTCATTTATTTAGATTATGAATGTTCCTGGTAATGGAAGGTTTAATCCTTTGCCTTATTACAATACATATATTGCTTCTATTACGTAATCCCAAGAAAAATGAGATACCGGTACATAAGTAACAAGATTACGAAAGGACCAGAGTTTGTTTCTCAGGCATAGATCAACAAAACAGGGTTTTAAATTCCTATAGTAATTGACAAAAGTATCGGCTGGTATCGGCCAGAATTTCACGGATACCACAAAAACTAGCAGATACTGATACTTGGGCACATCCCTATTCTTGATAACATTAAGAAGCTCTCTCTCTCTCTCTCTCTCTCTCTCTCTCTCTCTCTCTCTCATATTTGTTTAGTATTTCTAGGAAGTTAGGCACTGTATTTTTCAGTAGGTTACAAAGTCTTTATTACAATTAAACATATCAAATAAACCAGAATGTTAATGAACGTAAGTTACTTGATACTTATATTCATTAACATTATAGTTTATTTGATATGTGATTAGGAATTTTTCACTGTGAATAACAAATTAGCAAAATTTATGTGGTATTAAAGAAAATGCCAGATTTTGGCTATGTGTTTAAGGTATCTGTGTATTATATTTTGGTTGTAAATGTTCCTACATCCCACTTTTAATTTTGTTACAGGAGGAAAGAAGTAAAGTTGATGACTTGAGAGGAACCCCAATGAGTGTGGGTACCTTAGAGGAGATCATTGACGATAACCATGCCATTGTTTCGACCAGTGTTGGGTCAGAACACTACGTGTCTATACTTTCCTTTGTTGACAAGGATCAATTGGAACCAGGTTGCTCAGTCTTATTAAATCACAAGGTAAGACATAAATACTTTTGTGTTTATTGTTTCCATGAATTTCTGTATCTGTGATATCATTTCATGTTGCTTGGTATTGAATGTTTATTCAGTCAGGTGCTGCATGCACTGATAAAATGTCATTAATTCAGTATCATTGGCATAAATTTTTAATGAATAAGATTTTGTGCTTCAGCCATTTCCATACTTTTATTGTTCTTGTTTTAGTATGCACAGAGTATATATGTGTTTGTGTCCAGCTGATAGTGACATAAAATAAGAAGCTTCTTAGTCTAATTGCTATGAACTTTTAGAATTTGTATATATGTACTGTATGGTAAATGGCCAGTAGTCCAGCACTTGCAGGAATGGGAGGACTACCAGTGATAGTGCTGATATTTTAAAACATTTTAAGTTTTTCATATGTTTCTCCTTGAAGGAATTTACCTGACAGTATAGTTAATACTGTGTAGTAAAATTTCATATACTAGTGCAATTTAAGTCCCAGTATAATCTCTACTAAAAGTTGATGGTGTGGATTAAAAGGGATTAGCAGTGTTTTGTAGTTGCGGTGGTGTTGAAGCTTAAGTTAGTGATGGAGCTTGTAAAGATTTTATCACAGCCTTGCTTTAATATGTTGTGGTCAGTTTAACAGAGACAGATTATTTACCTTGAAAACAACTGACAAGAGGTGAAATAATGGAGCATTAACTTAAGGGTTTACAATGATTAGTGCTATAAAATTTGGCACATACACACCACAACTGAATTATGGAAAAGGTAGCAGGTAAATGGTATAGTACAGTAGTTGTTTACATACAGAAACGCATGCATATGCATCTCTGTTCAAGGAGAGCTAAGTCAGAAGCCTGCTCAGTAGTGGCTGAAAGTGTAACATCTTGCTGATATTACCATTCATAGTGGCCAGTTCAGCAGTAAGTAAAGGTTGGTGTCCTTTGCAGATGTTTATTCACTCAAGTGGCATTTTAGAAAGTTCAGAAACACTCCAGATCATCCAGTTCTTTGTGGAGTGAGACTTATTTCAAAGGGTCTTAGATTGTCTGATGTGAGTGCAATGAACTTTGGTGCAAATAGCATTGACTCATTATGCCAAATGTTTTATCCATCATAGCAGTACTTTACTGTATTTAAAGAATGCAGTGTTACAAGTCTTGGATCATAAAAAACTCGTAATTATTAGTGGTTCCAAAATTGCACCTAAAGCTTATTATAGTTTTTTTCATTATATGTACATCCAGTTTGTTAATTTTACAAAAATGAGGTTGGTGCAGCTGTGTAAATGTCATATTCTATATCACTTAAATATTATCTGGATGAAATGTAAGGAAAAATATAAAATATATGAGAGAAAGAAGTAAGAACTTATAACATTATTTATCATAGTAGAAAACAAGTGTAACTCAAACACTAGATGAAAATTAGTTAAGGTCATGGAAATACCAAATGCATGCAGATTTGGGCCAGAACCAGGTAGTGGGGTTTAGCTAAAGATTTAAGACATATCCGTATTGTTAGTTTTACAGTTTGATGAGGAGAGCTACAGAAAAAGCAAGGAAAGTGATTGACAATATGCAAAGGACATGGGTGTGCTATTCTTCTTAAGGGTTTTGTGCATTACAGTTTGCTTCACTTGTGAGGGAACCTAAGTCCTTGTTTCATAGATGTAGGTTACAGGAAACCTCTTTCTGGCATGGGGTATCCCTGAGGCATCACATTTGCTGGGAAAAAATTTCTTTGAGCTCGTGCTGTGTTAAATAGAAGTGAAACGTTAATGGCCATAATTATATAATATAACATGTAATAATTGTATACTTTTATATTTGAATATATCCTTACCCCTATGTAAGAAATGAATATTGAACAATTATGTGAATTTTCTTTTTTAAAGAAAATAATTTTCAGAAATGTGCTTTTATTACTAAAACTAACTATTACCCAGGTTCATGCTGTAGTAGGAGTATTGAGTGACGACACAGATCCAATGGTGACTGTCATGAAGTTAGAAAAGGCACCACAGGAGACTTATGCTGATATTGGAGGTATGTGTTGAAATGAGGCAGGATCTGTGTGATTTGTAATATCTTTCATTGATTTCATTTTACAGTCTGTGTTAAAAATACAAGTTTGTTATTTCACAAGGTGACATGAGTTTCTGTCCAAAGTGCTCTATTGAATAGGTAGGTCATGTAAGCAAACAAAACCTTTCCAGTGAAATTATTTTGTAAAAATGTATAACTTAAATTTTAGATATTTTTTTATTTTGTTCATGCTACTTTTCTAAATGTTATTTTTACAGGTCTGGATAACCAAATTCAGGAAATCAAAGAGAGCGTGGAACTTCCATTGACTCATCCAGAGTACTATGAGGAGATGGGTATCAAACCACCCAAGGGTGTCATCCTTTATGGCCAGCCAGGCACTGGAAAGACATTGCTTGCGAAGGCAGTAGCTAACCAAACTAGTGCCACCTTCCTTCGAGTTGTAGGGTCTGAGTTGATTCAGAAATATTTGGTGAGTTGTTTTGGTAGAAATATTTGCACTAATGTAATGATTTTTTTTTAGGGTACTGATTACATTTTGGTATATACTAGTCATGATAATTTAAATTCCCTACTTGCCAATATTCTTTCATTAACTTTCAGTGTTGTGAAGAACACTTTCAGAATAAAGACTGTGAAAGGATGAGAAGTATTAAAATAGATATAATGTAGCATCATTCATTATAATGCTCAGCATTCTAATGACCTAAGTGCTATTGAAAGGCAGTACGTATATACTTTGTAATTATATAATATTAGTTCATGTATTTACATAATCAAATTAGAATATATTTTGTAGTTATGGTGTACACTTAATACATTGTGAGTATCCGGCAGTTTTTTATGCCAACAGGGTGATGGACCAAAATTGGTTCGTGAACTATTCAGAGTTGCAGAAGAACACGCACCTAGTATTGTATTTATCGATGAGATTGACGCCGTAGGAACTAAACGATACGACTCAAATTCAGGTGGTGAGAGGGAGATCCAACGTACCATGTTAGAACTTTTGAACCAGCTTGATGGATTTGATTCCAGAGGAGATGTAAAGGTGAGAGTAGGAAAAGGAATACTTTTTTGGTTTTAATTGTAATCAAAGTAAAATATGTACGTAAGTATATAGTCATATGTATCAGCTATGACAGCATCCAAGGGTTGTTTTTAAATTATTGTAATTGTTACTGTCATTTATCAGGTAAAGAAACCCAGATGTAGTTTTTGAAACCTCTTCTTATTTGAGATTAGGTGAGAAGAGAAGCTAAAGAAAAATGGAAGTGTTTGCAGGAACACTTCTCACCTCAAAATAGATCATCCTTTTTGATACGTAATTTCTTTTTCACTAGGTCGTTATGGCAACAAATCGGATTGAAACTTTAGATCCAGCCCTTATTCGTCCAGGTAGAATTGATCGTAAGATTGAATTTCCTCTCCCTGATGAGAAGACCAAGCGTCGTATATTCCAAATTCACACCTCCCGTATGACACTGGCTGGTGATGTAAACTTGGATGAGCTTATAATGTCCAAGGACGACTTGTCAGGTGCCGATATCAAGGTAATTTGTTAATGGTTTCATTAAGTAATAGTGGTTTCTTTTTCACTGAAAGTTACTAAATTTTTCCTTCATTCTTTAGTTATAGATTTCAAAAAGTTAGCACATCATATATGATTGTAACAAGTTGATATACTGTATATCATTTCAATATTTAAATGAAAGTATGGGCTTCGTTTTGCCACTTGACTGGCTTGAAGTACATTTTAAACTAAGTCTCTAATGACAGCTAACAGATGAATACTATTTATTCTCATTTCAGGCAATATGTACAGAAGCAGGTTTGATGGCACTGCGTGAACGCCGCATGAAAGTAACGAATGAAGATTTTAAGAAGTCCAAAGAAAATGTATTATATAGAAAGAAAGAAGGGTCTCCAGAAGGCTTATATCTTTAATTAATTTTTTTATATTAAGCTTTGGGAGAGATATTTGTTTGTGTAATAGCATTATTAACTAATACATTTTTCACTAAACTGGACTTTTGTCATTAATTTTTTAATTTATAAAGAATATGGATTCCCTTAGTACAGGAAACATTCATACTATAGGATTTTTCTCGTATAATAAAGAGAAAAATGGTAAATTTAATGTTCTTTCATTATCATTAATGTAGATCATTTGATTGCTAGAAGTAATTTCCATTTAAAAGAAATGGTTCTGCTGCAGAATAATTGTAATCACTTTGCTGTCGAGTTCAGTTTGCTCAAGCTTTTCATGACGAATTGTCAGTTTGTATCGAGAGAAGCAAGTACAGTACAGTACTATTTGGAATAATGAACTATGAGGACTCATTCATGTATGACTTTCCTTAAGGCAGTAATGCAATAGAATATTACATATTCAAGTAGATGACCAAGTTACAGTTCTCGGTTCTCTTTTGGCTGACCACTATAGTGGGAAGGTTGGAAACACCCAACAAAGAAGTTTACAGTTGAACCAAGTTTATTACAGTAAAGCTTTTTGAAGGTGAACATACGTACAAGGATTTACAACTGGTTGTCAAAATATATTTCAGGATAATAAAACCAATTGGTTGTTAAGATGGAAACCTTGGATATTAGACGAGATGTGGAAATATTTACAAGTAAAAGGTGCTTGTAGAAGGAAGGAGAGTAAGAATACGAAGTCGGACATTTTAAGTGCAGTATTAAATTCCAAATGGTGAGATTAAGCAAGAAGAGACAGGACAGAATTTCGGGAAAAGTCAATGGATGATGCTGAGAAGCCATTTGCTTAGAGAGTAACTGGTGTTACAGAAGCCACAGAATTTTTTCTTAATTATCTATGGGTGAAAAGGAAATTTAGGATAATATCTCTCAAAAGAAGGTAAAGTTGAAAGGCGACGACAACAATGCAAGGATGCCGTAGGTGGTCAATACTGCTAGTGCACCTCACGTGGTAGACTAGATCTTATTAAAGAGTATTTGTAGCGTTGCTTTGTCTCCAAACTGCAACTACTTTTTAGCCATTTTATATTTCCGTCATTCCTGCTTCCTTTTTTCAATCTTGTTCTCCAATCTTTTGATTACTATGTGCAAGTGTGGGTGGTTTTTTTCCATTTCCACGTTAGATATTTTTACTTCATCTTTGTTTTCTACAAATCTTTATCCTGCTGTTAACCACCTGAGCTCCATGTGGTTAATCTCTGAATAGCAAAAGCGTCCCAGTGCTTGCCTTGACCGCGTAGATACATCCAATAGAAGGTGAAGAGGGCGTTTTTGTGCTTAAGAAGGAATTGCCAGGTTTAGAAGTTGAATGATTGATGTATAAAAAAAAGACGAGAGATTGTTTGAGCTGAAAATTAAATACTAAATATGCTAACTTTACTTTTGTTTTGTAGAATATGAATGAGGAAGCAAAGCCTGATGATTTGGAGTTGAAAGTTACAGGAAAGTTAGCAAAAAAAGGTGACGTGACATGTAGCAATTGCAGCGGCTTTTCACTTGCCTCTGTTGTCAAGAAAGGTTCGTCATGCATACTCTCAAGAAAAAATGCATTTATAATATGCTTAGAGATGAGCACATGAGTTTTAGAAAAGGGAGTAGATGCACAGATTAAATAATATAGTGGCGCAGTCTGTGGAATTAAGAAATACCTTTCTGATAGCTTTTGTTGATAATGAGGTGTTTCGAGTGCATCACGCAAGATTTTGCGCCACTATGGCAATCTCGTTAACTATGTACGTACTTGTAATTTAAATTGTCCATAAATAAAGCAAATGTAAAAGTTCATTTTGATAGATCCTTGTCAAGTGCATTTCAAATAATTATATATCTGCCTATAGGCTGATTTCCGTTAGGAGCTCTCGGGTTTGTAATCTGATGATTTGACCATAAAGGTTTCCAGCTTAAGACTGAAGAAAGAAAACGAAAGAAAGAAAGCCATTAGAAAATATTGACATCTTGGCTGTTATTTTCTTCACACGACCTCTTAAATTAGAAAAAAGTTGGAAAAGTTAATGAATGTTTAGACGGATAACGGTAGAAAGTTGACAAACTTGGATAATACACATTTCCTCTAGGTTTACGAGACTTGCTCGATAAAATACGTCATAAATCTAGAGAGAAGGGGATTTAAGATAAATCTAACCAGAAAAGTAATGAGGAAGAAAAAAGTTACTAAATAATATTAGGTGGAAAAAGGCACAACCACCACAGGTTTCGTTCACTGGACGCTTAGTGGAAGACTGAAGAAAAGCAGATTAAAAATGGACAGGCTGAATAAGATTTGAAAAACAATAAAAAAAAATCTGCATAGCAAAGCAAGGTTATACATGAGTCTAAGTGTATTCCGCCGACAAAAGCATAGCATGACACTGAAACCATGTAAAGGAGTTTGGCGATTTAAACATAAATTAAGCTTTAAGAAAAATATCAGAAGTCAGACTACAGGAAGGTAGGATATGCTGTGAGTAAGACATGCCATGTGTCGATGAGATCATGGAAGAGATTGAAAACGATTATTACAGGCCCGTAACCAGAGTTTTTATTTTTTTATTTTTCTATTTTTTATGGGGGTTCGTTTTCCCCAAAACTGGACCTTTTCTTCTATAAATGTCATTGCATATATAGGTATATGCTAGATGAAATTCTTGAAAATGTTATTTTAGTTATATTAAGAAGAAAATTGGGTATGCGGTCTATTCCCTTCTACCCGATTAGATGTTATTCAAAGTACCGACTTTGGTTAACAGAATTTTACTTATAATGTTGAAATTTTGTATTGAAATTCAGTAATATTCCTTCAGTTTTATTGATTGATTCATTTATTTTGTTAATAATATCATGCATATCACTTTATTTGTTGCCTTGTAATATACTTTGACTTAGAAAAAACCAAGAATAATTTATTACTTAGTAGTACAGTTCAATGAAAAGGATAGTCACAGAAAATATGGACTTCCAGAAATTTGGCTGAGGCGGGGGTTTCGTTCGAACCATCTCCCCCCACAACCATCCCCCCACCCTAGGTAGGGGCCTGTATAGTAATGGACACCAAAGGAGTTACCAGACCAGAGTTATCTGGATGAGAACTGTGAGACTAGAGGATGGGGAAGGATTGTGGAAGCAAAAGCACAGGAAATGATGGGGGATTTCACAGAGACCGTCGTACCGCATTGCCATGCTAAAGGAAACTTAATTGGTCAGGTTTGTCATTGACGAAGTAAGAATTTTTCAATCAACGAAAAAAAAGTCACAAATATTCTGTCTCTGATATAATGTGATGCTGCAGATTATTGATTAATACTTCATAAACTGGGCAGGGGTTATACCCAAACTAAAACGTTACATCACTGAAAGATGTAATGAGTCCATCATCCGCGAGAACTTGCGAAATTACCAATATAATAATTATCATCTGAAATTATTTCTGAAAGACAAATACCCTAATTCTACAGACACAATAGTAGGTTTTATTTAGGTATCACTTTCAGACACAGTGGCAGGTTGATTTAGGTGTCGTTTTAAAGAACTACACGATAACGCATTGTCCAATGTCCTGCGTCATGATTTGAGAACCTGCACTATAAGAGCATTTAAAGCGCTTGTTCTCTGGCTGGCAAGATTTACCGTTCGGGTCGACAGATGCTACTTATTAGTATAATTACAAAATAAAGATTACAAAATTGTAAAATTGTTTATATACTGTGATTTTCTTGGCGTATGTAATCGGTGTTGAGACGCCGTAACGGAAAATTAAAAAAGAACCACCGCGCTTGTTTATTTAGGAGAATCCCTTCTCTGATTGGTCGACATCGAGAGGAGTCAACCAATTGTAATCGAGACTCGGGCTGGCGACGATTCAAAGTGTCGATAGCAAACATACATGGTTTTGTGACAAATTTTGAATATTTTACACAACTTGAACGATATTGGTTGTTAAAATCTTGTTAAACAAGGTATGTTCTTTTAGTTTTTTGTTTAGAGTTGGTGTAAGGTGTTTATCTAAAAACAGTGTAAGCGAAAATGTGTAGAGGCTCATTTCTCTCGGTTTGTTTACAGTCTGGACTCGGTAAGGTAGGAAGCATTTCTTATTTCATTTTCTAATTTATAAATTTGTTTTGATAATTGTTACATGGCAAGTCGTTCTGTGATTTGTATTTTACGATTTTCTTTAGCTATATTTTCTCGAGAAGCTTCTTTTCAGTCATTAAAAATGTCCTTTTTGTGGCATAGGGTGTAGGCGCTTATGGCCTAAGACCCAAGCTGATCAAAATACGAAAATTTTCTTTAATTTTAAAGGCTTAGAGTCTTCCCCTCGCCAATTTACTCGTGATTAACACCTTTAGACTTTTTGTTCTAACAAAAGCATGCATAGGCTGGGGTAGTTTGTGTATCCGCGGTTAGCAGTTACTACAGCTCCTAAAATGCGACTCCAAATGACAAATTGCATAGAATAAAAGTTGTTCAGCAATGCGAAATCTACCCATAAACATCGTTAGAATTACAGTATACTTATCATCGGTTATGGGTAAAATCTGATTTGGCTAGGCCCATTCCGGGTAGTCAACTCTGTCTCCTAATTAAGATGCAGACATGCACGGAAAGGCTACCCCAGATAGCTTGCTGTAAAAACGAATTACTACTTTCACAGTTAGTTTTGCCAGTCGGTAAAATAAAATTAGGAAGGCATTTGAATTTTCAAACCATTGTAAAATTGAAGGTGTAGGGTTAAATTTGTTTATCTTAGTTTTTGTAGTGATTTTGCTGCAATAGGTACTACTAACTGAACTAGGGTAATGCATCGCTGTGCGGACAGGCAGACACTGTACCACTGCGCAGACACTTTCCCAAAAAATAACTTTAGCACTTCCAGTATCCTGAATAAGACGCCAGTCATAACCCAATCAGCGTGGAAACAACAGATCGAGACCTCTGCTTTCTTCTCGAAGTAGGGTAAACAATCACAGACGATCCATCATCACGCTGGCCGGGTCTTAGGTATTCACTCTAGGGTAAAAAACCGCATGGTACAGAGGTGGACCATGTACGATCAATGTGTACAACCCCAAAAAAAGTACATTATAACGCGTCCTGACATCGGAGATGGGCATCAGATGCGACTTGTTGTTGGTGAGAAACGGAGCTAAAGACCTCTACTCTGGTGTCAGGACGCGTTATAATGTACTTTTCTTGGGGTTGTACACATTGATCGTACATGGTCCACCCCTGTACCATGCGGTTTTTTACCCTATTAGTGAAAGTATGAAACTTTTTATTCCCCGGGTGATGGTTTGAACTGAATTCATTTTTACCTTGTAATCGGTGGTTTTATCCTTACTGCCATCACAACTGAAACTCCACAGCGCTTATTTGATTGTAATTATACACATTTTGGTCTTGATTCACTCCATATTGCACTTGAACCACGTTGCTGTTCCTGGTTCCTAAGTACTCACTCCACAAACACAGTTACGAGCAGCGGACGACAACACTGAATGTGAGGTGCAAAGCTTTATTCCCTTAATTGTTTACTTTACTCATTATTTAGTTTAACTTTACTTCAAAATGTTTATTTAATTCATGTCTATTATCCCTTTTTTGCAACCAAATTAATCCTGAAAAATTACAAATATTTCGGATGTATACTTACGAGCAGACGACGCAAGGAAAAATTACTCATCGTTGCCAATCTAGTGGAGCGTCACGCATACGTCAATGCATTTACAAACTGTTTCCATGAATTCTAGTTGTCATAATAATGCAGTAATGATAAAATTGCTGTAATATGTATATATACTACAAATAGATATGCTAATTTCACTTATTTCCCCGGTTTTGTGTAAGTCTTATACCCAGTTTGGAGGGTAAACACATACCAATTGACAACACTGATAATCAATTGAAGAGCACAAAACGCCGCAAAGAATGCTGTAGTCCCCTTGAATAAGTACAGATAAGTGCTGGTAAGAGTTCAGGTGTACGATTGTTGTGATGAAAGTGCCCCAGCGTCTATGGGTACAAGTGGTGTAGAGATTTAGCACAGGAAATGGGGAGATTATTGACACAAGCGACTCCGCAAACATCGAGTTGTAAGTAAAAAAATTTTGAAAGCGTTTTGGTGAAGTTTGCACTGCGTTGGCCACCCTTTTCATCACCCTCTGTTTAAATCTTAAAATATGGCCTTAATTTCTAAATTTGGAGAAAATCCTTACTTCGAAAGGAGAGTAGAGGTCTTTAGCTCCTTCTCTCACCAACAACAACTCGTGACTGATGACCATCTCCGTTGTCAGGAGATGACTTTTTTGGAGGGTGGCCAGCCGTGATAGTCGGTGAGTTGGTCCAGTCCATGCGGTGTTTTCTTTCAAGTCACTAATTAATGCCATAATTTCCAGTCAAACAAAAGTTAATGAAAGTCTAGTCATGCACGGTGCAAACTTAAATCCATGACGCTTTCGAAATTTTACCTAGCTACAGCTACTTTGTAGAAAACATTGAAAGAATCTGTCAGTTTAGAAAAGGAGGTCCATTCAGATCTCCCAGTGATCATAATGATTCATAACAATTTTAAGTTTGAAGAACTGAAAATGAATGACTCCAAAAAATAATGAGAAAAGTAAAAAAACAACTCTGAAAATGCCCCGTTTCCCATAATTGACTTAAAAGAGGTAAAAAAACTGTGATCAGTTGCAGGAGCTATATTTGGATATTGTCAAAATGATTTTTGAAGTGGATATTGTCACCGCGCGGTGAAAATAATTTCAGCTCCACTTATTCTCACCGCACGCTCTTTTCAACGTTTGGCCAACAGTTGTCACCATTTTCACTTCACTTTTAGCTGTACTGCTTAACTCTCAGGGGAGTGCTATAGCTAGGCATTGATGGGAAAATGACCATAGGATGGATTTTAAAAACAGGCTTATATACAAAAGCAATAAAATCAGTCATTGGAGGGTAGTAGAAGGAGCACTCCTCAGAGATTAAAGTAATAGAAGGAAACAAAGGTTTTACCTCGGAAGATCCCATAAGCTGAGCTTTGATATTAAAAGAAGCTAAGATTGACCCTGCTGACCTGGAGATTAGGTTTTCTGCCCAACTCACTTTTGGTGACCACTCCCTCACCACAAGGGTTAATCCCATTGACCATCAGCTCAAGATATTGGAGCGACAAGAGCGGATTAGCAACTCTCAAGGAAACCAAAACAGCCATCACATAAATGACAGGTCAACAAGAAGAATTTCCAGAAGACTGCTGACAACCTACACAAATCTTGAAAATGGGCCATTGATAGGGCCTGAAAGTACTCGAGTTTGGAGTAAAATTAAATGTAAATATTTAGAAGTAACACGATTTGCACTGATTTTGTGGGTTTCTTTTTCATTCATCAGAAGAAAACTGAAAGAAGTTTTTGTTTGGTTCAATATTATCATTGTTAATGTTTCATCTCAGATCACTGTAAAAATATTTATAAAGTGTGGGCAACACTCAATATTCTACTCTCAACCCAGCCAGTTTAAGTGCCTGTGAACACACTCTCTCTCTCTCTCTCTCTCTCTCTCTCTCTCTCTCTCTCTCTCTCTCTCTCTCTCTCTCTCTCTCTCTCTCTCTCTCTCTCTCTCTCTCTCAGACAAGTGAAAAATTAATTTTTTATGCATGTATGTTTTGTTCAGTATAGTTTTATAGATAAACATGGTGTTACTTTGTAATTCATTCTTTTCATGCTATAATTACATATGAATTTTTGCATTTCAAAAAACCAGACTGGAAAATAGAAATTAATTAGGGAATATTTCAGATACTGTACAATTTGCTTTATCCTAAAATATTTTACAATACAATCATATTATATTTTAAATACATCTTACATTACCCTTAAAAGACAGACAGAGAGAGAGAGAGAGAGAGAGAGAGAGAGAGAGAGAGAGAGAGAGAGAGAGAGAGAGAGAATCATACTCTGAAGCTCATTTTGGAGCACACCTATCATTCCAGGGTGGGCCCCAGAATGAGCTTAAGTTTATGATTTGTATTAAATGTTTATTTAATTTATATTACTGTCAATATTTTATAGATACTTTGTTCTGTTTGGAGAGAGAGAGAGAGTATCTTAAACTTGTTCATCAAATTCTGGGGCCCACCTAATGTTTACAATTTGTATCACAGATATATTTAATTTGTATTAAACAGATATTTTTCTGTTTACATTAATAACAGTTGAAAATTATTACATCATTTATCATAGAAATGCATTTAGTCATGAAATAAAATTAAAATATTTAAGTAATATTTCTATGAAAAATACTGTGAATTGGCGAATATTCTGCAAATAATGGGTATATACATTCCACAGGAAAATCTGTGAATTGGCGATTCTGCGAATTCGGGATTGCGAATAGGCAGCGGTCGACTATGTTAATAATATTGGCCATGTATTCACAATAATTATCCACGGAAACTGGAGTAGTATAGCAGAAATATTGGCTATTACCGAAAGGTATACAGAAATAGCTAAATAACTTAATTGTTGGGCTTAATAGGGGAGATTATGCAGAAATGCAAATTAAGTGCTTGAGTGGGGTGACTATACAATACTAACTTCTATTCTGTAAGTTTACAGGAAAGATAACTGTTTTGGAAGTCCTGTTTTCATGGCAGGTGGGGTCCATTTATTTTTTCATTAGTGTCTAGTTTTCTTGGAAACTTGTTATGTAATGTTTTGGGGCATTTTAAGAGTTCAGTGTAAGATTTGTTTATTACATAAGGTTTGGGACAAGTTTACTTGAGTTACACAATGTTATAATAATGGTTATCATACAAAGCTTTTGGAAGAAATATGGTTGCTTCTAAAGACCTTTTCAAGAAAGGAATATGACTGATACAAGAAAATCCAGCCTAACCTAATTTTGAGAGGACATCTAACTGTATCATCACTTAATTACATATGCAACTAATGATTTAATGTACTTGAGTGTTGAACTAATTGGCAAGGTAGGTTATCCCTTTGAGACTCAACAAAGCCTGTTGGCATGTTGGTAAAGCCAGCCATGCCATAGTGAATTCATGTGCTTGCAAATGTGCTACATATACTATAGTCTGTTAAAGGCGCTGAATGACCATTATAGGTCCCAGTGCTTGGGCTTGTCCCTAAATTTCATAATCCATCCATCCATCCAAGACGAAATACTAACCTTATTTCCCTATGAAAATGAGAGAGCCAATTTCTGCCACAGTTGGATGAGAAAAATGTACTAATCATTAAGAGCAACGGACTGTTTTAAATATCATCCATGTCTCCCTTGTCCATATTATACTGTACAGTATTTGTTTTGTTGACCTAACACTTGGCATTGCTAGAAGCTTCATGTACCAGGTTTAATGCTGAAAGCTTTATTTAACATGACCCATATAGTTGTAGATTATGTAGTCATCCAGAGTTAATGGTTGGGTATTCATTTATTTTTTACTTTTTGTATTTAGTGTTCTTAGTATTAAAAAATAATTGCAGTTTTTTAAAATTTAAGGTCTGTTTTTGCATTAAGTGAACTAAGTTTTTTCATTTGCTAGGAAATTAGATGTATAGTACATTAGTACTTTAAGAAAATGCAGACTTTTTCCATTTGCTTTCATAGCAAAAATTCATAGCATTGATAAATTACCAAACACTAATCACTGAATTTTCTTTTTTTTTATTTTGTACAGCATTGAGATGTCATCTCGGGCAAGCACCAGAAGCTTGATGGCCAAGTCACAGAATACCAAAAGTGTTCTTGGCCTCAAGAAAGTTCCAAATGAGAACCTCAACCGTCCCCCATTGTCCAGAAAACCCAGTACTACAAATCTCCTCCGAGACACAACCAACAAAGTTTTAGGGCTGAAAAGGAA
This sequence comes from Macrobrachium nipponense, assembly GCF_015104395.2. Lineage (NCBI taxonomy): Eukaryota > Metazoa > Arthropoda > Malacostraca > Decapoda > Palaemonidae > Macrobrachium > Macrobrachium nipponense. The sequence goes on along the minus strand of NC_087215.1, from coordinate 27,763,450 downwards.
GGCCGAGACTTCTAATGATGAAAATAAGGTTACCAAGAAAAGATCTGCTTTTGGTGACCTCACAAATGTAAGTTATTTTGTAGATTCCCCTTCTTTGCATTTATATATATGTCAAGAGATAGAAAATATTTTGTTACAAGTGATGATAAAATATTTCTATGGTGATAGACATTGCTTTGGCCAGGATTTTTTTCTCTTAGAGTGAGGAATAACAAACAAATAGGGAGTGAACCCCCAAGAAAGGTGAGATAGGATGACAATCTAAATACTATAGTATTTTCTTTGGTTGAAGGTATTTAAGTTACTTTTGGTACATCATTCTTATATTTACAGGCTTTTGATAAGAACAAAGAAGCCAAGAAACCTCTAGCTCAAAAAGAGAGAGTCTTGAGGAATGTCACCAACAATGTTCTAAAGGCAAAGACTTCTAAACCTGTGTCCAGAGCTCCCTCATTTGGAAAGACAAAGCCAAAAACAGCAACCAGAGAAGAAAAGGCTGAAACGTCCAAAAGTGAGGAAGTCAAGGATATTTCGTTTTGTGAGAGCCTCCTCAGCTCTCAGGAGCCCGTGCTGTCATCGCAGGAGTCAACAAAGACAGATGCAGATGCCAACAAAACAGATCTTGATGATTCTGCTGCTTACATAACTGCTTCTGAAGGAAGGTACAGCACTAAAAGAGCACCAAAACGGCACAGAGCATTGGAATGTGGTAGTCCGTAAGTTTAATGATGCTTGCTGCTTTAGTAAGAGGATTTATCAACTTTTTCACATACAGAAATGTGGAAAGCTTCATTCATAATGGATTTTGGGGTGGAATAAGTTTGTGGTGTTTATTTATTTATTTATTTATTTATTTATTTAATTAAATGTGGATATATATGCCATATAGTTTTGAGATTTCAATTTGTCGGGTATTTCTTCTAATGACATTTTGTAAGATTTTTAGAAGAGCTCTCTTTGGGATTTTATTCTACTTGTTTTTTGCGTGTGCATGATATTGTGATAATACAGTATTTGCTAACCGTTACAGTTGAAATTTGGATTATTGCATTCATTTTTCAGTCTCCCGAATAGAGTTTGCTTTGATCATTATGCTAACTAATCTTGTGCTTAGATTTTTCCTGAATGTAGTACAGTACAGTGGACCCCCTGTATTCACAGGGGATGCGTTCTAGACCCCTGGCGAATAGCTAGAATCCACAAAACTTAGAACCCATACGAAAACACTACTAACTGCCTAATTTTTTTTAGTTCAAACTCAAGAAAAACCCACTAAAAATGCTTATACCTGCTATTTATAATAGTTTTATCACAAAAAGTGCATTTGATTATGAAATTGATATGAAAATAACAGTAATTTTTGGATATTTTTCCTAGTAAAGTACTGCAAATATGCGAATTTCCAGCTAATATTGGATAAATAAGGTCCATAGGGAAATCCACGATTATGTGAGTCCGCGAATCTTAACACGAATACAGGGAGTCTAATGTACTTATATTACTCGGACATACAGCTTTTTCCTTATGGTGTTTGTGTGTGGGAGTAATTGACTTGTTGACAAATACTACTGAGAGTAATATTGTTGTGATCTTCTATGAGCAATAACAGTGTTTAGCGAGTGAATTTGCAATTTTTGGATGTGCTGCTCTTCACATCTTCATGCTAGGAAAAGCATTGTATTTGCAATGTGATCAGTTATGTTGAAATTGCAGTTATGTCTAGAAACTTCACTAAAAAAATTGTTTAAAAGTTGATATATCCCTTAACATCCCTTAGTTAATGCTTTCATTTAGCTTTTCTTTGCTTACAGCTTAGCTTCCCTTATTTTAAGAATGATTTGAGACTTCTCCATTTCAGTTTTACCTTGTTCTTGTCATACGAAATATGCACGAATTACTTTGCTTGCAATGGTATATTAATTTTTTCATGGATACCCTCTGTAGAATATCTTTGCATTTCTACAACTGAGAATTTTATGTGAAATTTATCCTGAGGTGGAGCTGTTTAGTTTCAAATACAGTAGAATTGCTTTGTCTTTTCAGTAATTGTGCTTGCTTGAATGGCTTCTGCTCTTGTACCCCAGTGCCTGACTGATTACTTATATGCATACATAAATGAAAAAGATGGTACTTGCCATTTGTTATTGAACAAATTGTGGTTGGAATTAAAAAGGATAAATGGAGAATCTGTCTCATGTAGTTCACTTAAGACTTTGAGTTTATTGATAGTTTTTATTCATGAATTGTAATTGTTTTGATTACAATGCATTTACTTTGACAAATGCTACTTAAGTTGTTACCATCATTATTAAAATAAGTTTTTGTAGATAAAATAGCAGGTCCAGATATGTGCTTTGGCTTAAGTTGATGTATTGTACTTTGTTGATATTGATTTTAACTGCATTGCATGTGTCAATTTGGATTTTAAATGCTTTGCTTGCTTAATTTTACTGATAAAACCCTTGGGGATCAAGAATGAGATTGATGACAGTATGTGGTTTACATCGGTTATAGATTTTTGCATGTTAAAATATTAATATTCTTTTATGATTACCATCAGCTGTATAGTATGATTTCACTATGTAATATCAGACCACAAAATGTAATGTTTCCTTTATTGGTTTATATTTTATTTCTTCCATGTGTGGGGCTGCTTACATTGTTCCTGGGATGGTACACCACTCAAGGTACTTTGCAGCTACCCTTCAGTTCCCAATTGCATTACTTGCTCCCTTTTACTTTTCATTTTTTGGTTCCTTTTTCACTTAACTTCTACCTTAACTTTGGTTAGCTCCAGATTTCAGTTTTCATACGAGAACAAATCCTTCGGACAAGTCAAATGTCATTTCTTGGTGTCTTTCTGATACTTTGTAGTAACTAAGTATATCTTCTTTTCCAGTCCCGTTCCCTTAAAGCTGCAGGTTGAGCTTCAGGTGCGACAGCAGCCACAGTTGCCAGAAGGCGTTGACGATTATGACAGGGAAATGGAGAATGACTTGTATGCTGTTGCAACATATGCACAAGATATTTTCAAATACTACAAAGAGAGGGAGGTGAGCTATGTTTAATTTCATTTTGCTGGGTTTTATTAAGACCAGATTACTGTTTAACTTCTAGAAGTGGAAAACCTTGCAGCCTTAGCATTTGTGAACTCAGTACATAATTGTATGCAGTGTAAGTAGAGGTTCTGGTGCACTGTGAATTAGTAGGAAGGGTTTGACTGAGCTTTTAAATGAGCACTTGGAAGTATTTTGGCCATAACTGAAGCCCAGTAGAAAAGAAAAAAAAACTCACATTATGTGATGTGCAGGAAGTTTTGTAATGTTAAGAAACATTTACTGACTAGATACGCTTTAACATGCAAAAATTGTACTTGAAAGGATTTGAACAGGTTTGTTAAAACAATTACCGGTATTTGTTTGCATGGAAACTGCATAATCAGTCATCCTCCCAACACCAGTTAACTACCTAGTTACCAAGTTTCAATGACTGAGCCTTTAGGCATGTATAGAACTATCCCTTGACTACAAAGCATATTTTTTTGTACCACAGTTTCTTTATAAGCACAAATAACAGTTTGGTTCATGTGTTATTGATAAAAGCATGACAGGTATGCTCTGGGATGATGTCAGGTTATTGTGGTCTCCCACTGATTAGGGAGGTTACTTAGATGAATGGGGTTCTCCTGTAAAAGGAAACAAGAAGGGTTTGAAATCCAGTTGCACCCTTTCTTTCTTCCATTTACATGGAAACAAGAATGGGGCAACTGGATTTCAACCATAGACACAACCGTCTCCTGTAAATGGAAACAAATAGACTTGCCTTGTATAGATGGAATCAGGAATGAGAAAAAGATAGTAATCTCTTTCCCAAAGAGAATGAAATGAAAGGAGGGGAAGTGGAGTTCAACTACGAAGAGAACAACAGACTTGCCTCCTGCAGATAGAAACAAGAAAGGGGAAACTGGGATTTTATTCTCATAAAGCAACAGGACTTGTTTTGTCCTGTAGTGCAAACAAGAAGGGAAATTTGTATTTCGACCCCAAAGAGAAATAAACTTGCTTTCTGTAGATGGAAACATGAAGAGGAAAGTGGATTTCAACCCTAAAGAGAGCATTAGATTTTCCTTTTGTTGATGGAAACAAGAAAGGGAAATGTAGATTTCATCCCCACAGCAACAGACTTCCTCCTGTAAATGGAAATAAGGAGGAAGTGTGGATTTTAACCCCAAAGTGAAATAGAATAGATGGCCTATGATGGGAACAAATACTATTGCGGGTAGTGGATTTCAAATCCAAAGACGACCTGTAAATGGGAAAGTAAGGAATTCAGCCCCAAAGAGCAATCTACTTGCCTCCTGTAGATGGTCACAGGAATGAGGAAAAGTGTGCTAAAGTCCTTCAGAGATCAGATGACTTAGTTTTGTTTAGGATGGTAAATACCTAACAGGAGTGAGGAACCAGTGAATTTATTAGGCTTAGTAGTTTACAGATGTTTAGATCATAGATAAAAATCTGTTATGTATATGGAGGTCAATTATATGTGACATTTGCTTACAAAATTTTTTTCTCTGTTACAGGGTAAATTCACAATATCCAAATACATAGATACTCAGCCTGAAGTGTCCAAAAGCATGAGATCTATACTTGTTGACTGGATGGTTGAAGTTCAGGTAATTGTGTGGCATCTTTGCTTTGAATATATTTGAATTATGAGTCTGCCTGGTATGTTACCAAATATTCATGATTAGTTACCTTCATTAAGTATTTTAGATAATTAGTAAATTTGCAAATACACTAGTGACAAGTGACATTCCCATAACATTAAACTTAAACACTTAGGAAATTTCACTTTTAAACAATTTCTTTAGAGATTCCATTGTAATTGTTTAAGTACAAAAATTTATATTGCTAGTGTATATTTTTGTCTTGATATCCTCTTGTTGGAGAGCTAAACTTTATAATCTTTCAGGAATCATTTGAGCTGAACCATGAGACCTTATATTTAGCTGTGAAAATAGTTGATCTATACTTATCAAGATATATCATCAAACGTGATCAACTTCAGCTACTGGGCTCAACTGCCTTGTTTATTGCTTGTAAATTTGATGTAAGTACTATAAGATTGTCATGTTATATCATATGATACAGTTTTTCATATTTTATGAAACAAGCAAAAAGTACTATGCTGCAAACTGTTGGCATGGTAATTCATATTGTCATATTAACAGGAAAGAACTCCGCCGTATGCCGACGACTTTCTTTATATATGTGATGATGCCTATAAGAGAAAAGAACTACTTTCCATGGAGATCAAAGTACTGAAGGTTGTTGGATATGATTTGGGCATCCCTCTCTCCTACAGATTTCTCCGAAGATATGCCAGGGTTAGTATATATTAAGTGAATAAATTCTATATCCACTTCTTGTAATAAACATCCAAATAACAAGAATCTTGTTCTTGTTTATTTTTTCTTTCTTAGCTGACTAGTTTCTTTATCTGTTATTGCTTTATAAATCTTATGGGGACACCATATGAGATGAGAAATGACTTCAGTTTTGCTATAATAATTCTGCAACATGGAAAGTATAGTGGGATTTACGAAAGGCTTTCTTTGAACTGAATATACCTATGAAAAAGGTGGACTTTCCCCGATATATTAGGATATACTCTCTGATCTCGTGAATGTTTTTCTATGCAAATTATGATTTAATTTGTACATGTATGTATATATGTATGAGAAAATTATTTTCTTATTCTTGAGAGCAAGTGTATAAAATCATGGAAATAACTTTTTTTAATGCAATACAGATAATGGCATAGTAGGTTGTCACTAGATTTTGAGAGAATTATAAAAATTTCAGCTGGTTAAAGGTAAAACTAATGTTATTAGTATGTTGAATAACCAGCCAGAGAAGAGCCTTTATTAGGCTCAGAGTCTGGATAAAATAATTCTTTATAATATATAAAATTTAACTCGTAAACTGACTCATCTTCAAATATTACATTGTGTAAAGTTGAATAGTCATATTCTTAATAAGGTCTAGAATAATATTTATTCATTTATGTTGTTTGTTTTTTGCCATGTTCCTCAATACAATAACAGTTAAAACTGATATGCATGAAAATGGCATGAAAGTTTGCTCTTTAATAAATATTTCTCATGTGGTGAGCAAGTATTACCTTGTACCAGGGCACTTTAAGGCTTTCCTATGGAAGGTTGCATAAACCAAAAACAAAGCATTAGTACTGAACGAGTGAGCTGCATGTTCTAATATTTCTAATTACCTTGTTTATTGTAAAAATTAAAGACATTAATTAAAATATATTTCTCTCTTCTAATGCATATCAACTTTCAAGCCCTTATCTTTGTTTGTTTGTTTGTTAGTTTGTTTTTGTTTTGTTTTTTTCTTCTCTAACAGTATCTTCAATTACTGTATATACCTATTTATCTTATAATACATTCAACAAAGAAATAGGATTATCTATGCCCTTGTGTTCCAGTGCGCTAAAGTAAGCATGGAAGATTTAACGCTAACACGTTTCATTTTGGAAATGAGCCTAATGGACTACGACTTGATAGACGCCTCTGATTCAGCCTTAGCTGCAGCTGCTCTTTTCTTTACAAGGATTATCAGAGGTGATCCAACATGGTCTCCAACACTTCAGTATTATTCAGGTACTGTACAGCAAATTTTTTTTACTTTTAATTTTGCTGAGAATTTTTTATTTTCAACATACTGGAAATCATAGAAGCAGTTATGTATTATTGTTATACTCAGAAGGAACTCTGTGTTGCATCCTTAAGGATTTTTATCATTTTATCAGAAAAAGATGTATGCACATAATTCTTTTAATTTAGTCTGAAGGATGATAAGTGGCTTAGGTTTTGATTTCTTTATTTTAGGGTACTCTATGGAGGATTTGTACCACCTAGTGCATCACCTCCACAATATGATTTTGCAGCCACCTAAAGACCACCTTAAAACCATCAGGAACAAGTATTCTCACAAGTAAGTGCTTTTCTTTGTCAAATAACTTTGTTAAGCTTCTTTAAAAAAAACAGGTCAGTTTCTAAGATAATCCCTTTTTATATCATGACTATATATGCTTGAATCCCTTTTTATATCATGACTATATGTGCTTGCTGGCTTTCGGATATCAAGCCCAATATTCAGCTGTATAAGGGTAGTACCACTGTATGCAACACTGACAAAGAAAGTGGAAGATTTTGAAAAGCTGTGACTAGAGTGCTAAGAATTGTGGCCAGTATGTGATGGGAAATTCATATATGAATGAGGAAGTGACCTAGAGACATGGTGTCCAGTGGTTGGAAAATAGGCTGAAATCTTAAATAATATAATTATTAGTCAGGGAATAATGCAATTATTAGTCAGAAGATGAAACCTGTTCATATGGAACTAGCTCAAGAGGCCATTATCGTGAAATTCAAGTTTACGAAGAATATGATATTCTTCAGGAAGAAATACGAGAAGGTGAAGGGAAATACAGAAAGAAAAAGAAAAAATAAATTAATACATACAAAGATATTAAAATGCAAGGAGAATACTATTAGGAACAGTTGGTTATATATAAAAGTAGTACGATGACCTGTAGAAACATCTAGGAAATTGTGCAAAAAAAGATAACTCAAAAAGAGAGGTGAATTGGAGAGAACTTGTCTTACAGTAACCCTACAGGGAAAAAGAACTTATGTAAAGAGATTTAGGACAATGATGAATAAAGAGAGACCCATGTTGCAAAAGGTTCTGCTGTACTATGTGTATATAGTTTTATGTTTTAGTGATGCCACCCACTGACAATGTGCCTTGTACTTTTGTCTCTCCCATCTAATCTCTTTTCTTATCTGTTTGGACTCCCTAATGCTATAATAATTAGTTTCCAAGTTGATTAGCCTTGTATTTTCCAATTCTCATCCCCCCTAAGAATTAATCCTTTAGGCTGGCCCACGTAAGCTCAGAAATGCAATTTGACTGTATGTTTAAACTTAGTTTATATTTAGTATTCAAGTGCTTTGGGTAGGTCTGAGTTATAGAGTACTGTGTACAGTATATAGCTATAGGATTATGTTAAAGTGGGAAGAGACCACATACAACATAAAAGTCAACAGCAGAAAAGAAAATTGTGCCAAAAGGGCAAAGCAAGAACTTTCTAGCACTGTTTACAGTGTAGTACTACACAAAGTATATTGTTAACAGGTAATCACGCAAGGGAGATAGCTGAAATAATTACAGTATACTTAAGGAGAGTATTTTCCAAGACTTGATACATTCACTGCTCTTTGGTCCTAGGCATTATTATTATGTCACTGTAATAACAAATGCCCTAATTATACCACTTAATTAATGAAAACTTAAAGAAACTAGTTTCATGGTTGATGTGCTTTGCTCTTGCTTATTCTATCTATCTTTTCAAGTGATATATTTTCTGAAACAACTTTATTTTTCTTTCTTTCAGAGTATTCTTTGAGGTCGCCCTAATTCCTATACCAGAGAATCTAAATATCTGATTTGCTTGTATGTGGGGAGTCTGAAGGAGTTGGTGACAGAAATCAAATGTACAAACCTAGTTTATTAGATGTGAATGATATTTTTGTGAGTGTATTTGTACCGATGCAGGACAAAGTGAAATTTTAAATTTACTAGTTTGATTTTCTACATTCTCATTGTAATGTGCTTGTAGAAATTGCTCCTCTTTCTGATTTATGTTGGACTGCATTGTATGAGGTAAGTGTAGTGTGAGATATTTTTGAAGATTTTTTGTATCAATCTTTGGTACTTAAGAAATTTTTAAGTGTTCATGATGCCATTGAATGTTCAGTTGTAGATACTCTGTAAATAGAGATAGAACTTTTATGTATTTTGTCTTAGGTACCCTTTCATGAGTTATATACAATGTACAGTATGATGATGTTTTTAGTATTATAGAATGACTAAGAGAAGCCTGAAACTTGACTAAAAGATAATGTCTTGTATTTCATAGTTTACTCAATGGTGTCAATACTCTTCCAAAGTTATACACTCTTACAACATGACAGTATTTATGCATTGGCTTTATTTTTATCGTCTCGGGAGATGACTTCTCTACTCAAAGGGATAGTGCTAATTGCAAACAAAACCATTTACATAGAGTTATCTCAACACAGACAGAATTTATGGTATATTTCATCAATTACAAGCTGCTTAGGCAGTTTAGTTTGTCTTTATATCATCCTTATAGTTTGTACAAATTTAATTCAAATGTAAAAGATGCATTTTTATTCTGCTAAATTTGACTACAGATTTACTTCAAAAAGACTTGTGGTTATCATGGGGTTATCATTCTGACAAAGTAATTAGTTGTAAAACCACTGCAATAAATTGGGTTATTGCTGGCCGTACACTCAGAAATATTAAACCATAGGAACTGAAAGATATCGGCTGAATTTCAGAAATATTAAACCATAGGAACTGAAAGATATCTGCTGAATTTCAAATGCTATCTACAAATAGAACAACTACTGTAGTTGCTATACTCCATCTACAACAGGATTATGACAAAGACTGTAGCATACTTGTTTTTCTTATTAGTCAACATGTCTTAAAATTTCAAATGAGTATATTTGTTGCATAATTTCATTGTGGGATTAACTATTTTACAGAAAATTTGTTGCCATAAATTTAAATAAATTTTGGTTTTGTCTCATAGTTAGTCTGTATGAATCAAAATGAGCAGAATTTGTTAATGACCACCTTGATGTATTCTGGCTTAAGTATTGTATTACTATCTGATCTTGTTATATAACTCCAGGAAACTGCTGTGAAAACTGAGAGTAAGCATCCTTAGCGTATTGCATTACTGTTTCATCCACATTAAAATCTAGCTTAGATGTAGCATTATTTATTTACGTTTTTACCATTTTGAAATTAATAAAAAATGGTAATGCCCCATGAAGGCTGATGTTCATTAGTGGTGAAGCAGTTCAGTTTAAAAGTAGATTTTTCATGAATTTTCAACAGCTGACTGATGTCAGTTGCACAAGATTTCTACTTTTTTATGAAGCTTAAATTAGATGTAATTTGTAAATGTTTTAAGCTACACATAAACTTTGTTGAGAAACACTAATTAGAGTATCATTTTCCTTACAATTCCTATATAAATCTTGTCAATTTTGTCCAATAAAATGGTAAAGATGAACTACAATGATAACTAGTAATACATATAAGCTTGTAATGACACGGTAAGTCTATAACTGTCCCCCAAAATATTTTTCACCATTTTTCAACTCTAAATTTTGATTAAATAAACCACTTACGCCAACTGTGAGAGTAGTTTTTTTTTTTTTTTATACGATGGTTAGGTTACAAATATTGGGAAAAATTCCAAAGTATTACATTTCTTGGTACAATTTATTAGAAAAAACCTTTAGGATACCAAGTTAATGGTCAATACTGTTCAATTATGAATAGTATTCTAAGGCTGTCTGTAATTTTTGTCAGCATTCACCAGTGATTTCCTTTATCAATTATACATAACTGAACCTTGACAACGAAACTGGATCTTGCAAAGTTGTGGTTTGGATTTAATGTTAAGCAGCAGGACTTTGCCTTGGTTAGGTAAACAAATACATTGTCTAATACTTTTAATTTTTATACAGTACAACTGCAACTTTTGCTTTTTTAATTCGTGTAATAAAATACAAGTACAGTACTCTAAAATTATATTAACCTGGGGCAAATTCCCAAAGACAGAGTAAATGATCATAAAATGAAGCAGAGGCAACAATGTGGCTATTGTTAATCTTACCGTGCCACCAATCTGATCCATAAGCTATGCTGTTGTGTTCCATAAATGAAGCAACAATACTGGCATCCTCACTGTTTTCAATCACATGAAAGCCATTATACATGCATGCAGCAAGTAAGAGGTTTTCACCATGTGGTTCCCATTTCAACCTCCATACCCCACCATCTGTTGACACTGTAGTTTGTGGGGAGGACATTTTCCTTGTGTCCCATATGTTAATATTTTCATCATAACTGCCACTTGCCAGGAGATATTCTGAAAAAGGACTGCAATGTATACTTGTCACTCCAGCATTATGAACTCTACTTGTTAGCAAGGCAGTAGCTGGGTCACAACGTACATCATACTTTCTAAACTTACAATCATCACCCCCAGTGTACACAATGTTTGGATTCCAATAATCAAATGCTGTAATCCATGCCTCAAAATCATGTGCATGAAATCTTTGAACTAAAGTCAATTCATCACCTTTAAGCTGCAATATATTAATTTTTCCCTTAGAATCACTAACTGTTATAAATGGATCATCACTTGAATCTTTTCCAGAGGACCAATCTAACGACAAGGCAAGCGTGTTCTCATCTTCAATTTCATGCTGGCACCAAAAAACTAACTGAAGAAATTCTTGGTTGGATGGTCTGAGCCTAAACAACTTCAGAAGTCCAGCAGCATTTGCAACAGCTAGAACAGGGTCACCCCTCAACCTGTGCTGACACCACTTCATGTCCAGTATTGCTTCTGTTTCAATCTGTTGGACAAGAATAAGTTTTTTCTCTTCTGTGCATAGCTGCTTCAAGTACAAGCGACCAAGTCGCTCCTTTGGTATGTCAATTTCCCCCTGAGAAAGTGAATTGCTGGTTTCTTCATTCTGTTTATCTGCAAGTTGGTATGTTCCCACAGCTAAATAATTGTGATACTTCTCAATAGGGCAAAACTCTGAAGAATCAGCACTATACTCAGTGTCCCATGAAAACAATTTGTTTACCTCATAAACCATTTTATCCTGCAAGAAAGATAAACATAAGGTGCTAATACTGTTTAAAATACATTACAGTATTTCTAAAACTTACCATAATTCATAGCAAAATTCACAAGATTAGGATGTATTCCCGTTAAAATATGCCTTTGATCTTCTATGTAGGCTTCAACTTTTTATCAATTTTACTTATTCATAGCCAGTTACTTGAACACACTTGATTAAGAAAGTAAGATTTTTGGTAGCAAGCAAAAGTTTCTACATAATTCTCCAAGAATCAAAAATTACAAAACACATGTTAACACTATGCTATGCTATGTGGAACCATTGTATAGTATAGGGTAATCAACCGAGGGGCAACATGGCGGCCACCTTCCCGAAAAAGTACTTTAATTCGCTGCAATGATTATCAGTCAAGAGTTGTGGCCCATCCAGGCAGCACACACAGACCTCAACACTCCTCTCAAAGCAAGTGTTTTCTCCTAATTACAAAATAATGGCACAATTCAAGCACTTTTTGGGGAAGTGGCTGCATTTCATGAAAGGTGGCCGCTAAGTCGCTGCTTGGTCATTTATCCTATGGCTAGATCTTTAAAAACTTATTATATGGTAAAATTTTAAGTAAGCCTAGTTGTGAGTCTCACGACCATACTGTTTCTCCTAACATACCACTGGACAACCCTGACCATGCATTAAGAACCCAAGACAAATACCAAACCACAGTATAGGCTAGGCTACTACCTATGGTAAAACTGAAGGCTACTACCTACAGTGATTTAGTTTCCACCTGTCTTCAACCGGGATATTTACTAAATTTTCCATATGTTTTTGTTTCCGTTTATGTATTTTTCATCTTCATGATATTTACTTACTGTCATTTGTTTGTTTTTACATTAATCCCAAAGGGGCTGGTATTAAACATGCCACCCATAGGCTATTGCACATACCTAGGTAGTAGGGTAAACAACCGACTGGACTAGTGGATCCAGTTTCCACCGTGTGTGAAGCCACCCTCCAAAAAAGTGTGACACCGGAGATGGGCATCAATCACGAGTTGTTGTTGGTGAGAGCAGGAGCTCGAGACCTCTACTCTCCTTTCGCAGTAAGTATTTTCTCCAAAGTTAGAAAGTAAGGTCATATTTTAAGATTAAACAGAGGTTAATGAAAGTCTGACTCTCCGCAGTGCACACATACCTCCATGACGCTTTCAAAATTTTTACTTTCAACTCCGAATATTTAGAAGATTGACGCCATCTTGATGTTTGCGGAATCGCTTGTGTCAATAAACTTCCCATTCCATGTGCTAAATCCGCACATCACTTGTACCCATAGATGCTGGGGCACTTTCTTGACAAAAACCGTAAACAATGACTTCCACTCACCACTTATCCAAGGAAACTACGATTTTTTGGTGGAAGAAGAAGATAATTATTTAAATAAATTGTTAAACAGCAGTATAAGGTCATGAATTGCATAATTTTTTTACATATTCATGATTATTAATTTGAATATATTCGTTGTTGAAAAAGTATCAAGATTCCTGACTCAAATATCAATAGTTTTAGTGTGAACGGTACCTATGGCGTTCTTCGTGCTTTCTATTGTTCACCCTCCAAACTGGGTATAAGACTTACACAAAACCAGGGAAATAAGTGAAATTAGCATATCTATTTGTAGTATATATACACATTAGAGCAATTTTATCATTACTGCATTACTATGACAACTAGAATTCATGGAAACAGTTTGTAAATGCATCGGCGTATGTGTGAAGCTTCACTAAATTGGCAACGATGAGTTATTTTGCCGTCTGCTTGTATCTACTTTAGAAATATCTGCAATTTTTTGGGGTTAATTTGGTTGCAAAAAAGGGATAATAGACATGAATTAAATAAACATTTTGAAGTAACAAAGTAAAGTTATACTTAAATATATAATGAGTAAAGTAAATAATTAAGGGAATAAAGCTTTGCACCTCATAAACCGTGTACTCGTGTGTTGCCTGCAACTGTGTTTGTGGAGTGAGCGCTTAGGAACCAGGAACTGCAACGTAGTTCAAGTGCAATTTGGAGTGAATTAAGACCAAAACATGTATAATTACAATCAAATAAGCACTGTGGAGTTTCAGTTGTGATGGCAGTAAGGATAAAACCACCAATTACAAGGTAAAAATGAATTTCAGTTCAAACCATGACGCCGGGAATAAGAAGTTTCATACTTTTACTAATATAGGCAACAAAATGTAGTTTTATTGTGCTGGTAACAACTGCAATCTTGAGTAAGATCAATAAACTTTACATATATATGCTAACATTGTTCAAATGAGTGCTGGGAAAGATGGTGGCTCCGCTGTGCTTACGAACGGCGCCTCACGTGGGTGCCGCCATATTGAATTTCAAAACTGCCCTGAAAACATATTTTACGAAGACCTCACATTTTAGTTCACATGGCGCTTTCATAATCACATTATGTTAACGAAACTTCAATCGTTTGAAATAATATACTTAAAGATGTAAATGTATTCTTGTTTCACCAATTAAATATCGAGTGAATAAGGCTGATCCACGCGATGACGATGGCTCCACTGCGGTGTTTCCCCCTAGCAGCTTAAAACGCGGTGGTAGTGTTCAACTACTGTTTATGGTATTTCTACAGAAGCAATCCGCGGTGGCCTAGACTATGGCAATTAACGTTTTCCTATGTTATTTTATTTACTGAACAAGAATTTTAAGTAATATTTATTCAGATGACCATAATTAACCCCCAGGGCCCAGTACTAAACATGGAGAAATACATTGGATGCCCCCATCCCTAGTGGATGTCATATCCGTGGTTACGTTCCTTGCAGTTCGTAGGGAACTATATATTCTTTAGAATTACCCTGCAAGAAATGTAACCGCAAATACGACATCCACTAGGGATTGGGGCCTCCAATGTATTTTACCGTGTTTAGTACTGGCACCTGGGGGTTAATTACAGTCGTCCGAATAAATATTACTTTAAATTCTAGTTCAGTAGGTAAAACTGCATAGAAAAACCGCAACTGCCATAGTCTGGGCCGCCGCGGATAGGTACCCTAGATCTACCCTGTTGATGCCTGTGTCTAGCCTATAGCTCAACACTGGCCTGAAAGTAATGATTAACTAAAATACGTCATACTAGGTATTGGTTCAGCTAGCTAACAAACCCAATCATCCAGTAGCTACTAGGTATAGGGTACTACTAGGTACCTACTAGGCTATACGTAGGTATGGTACTATAGCTACAACTACGCTCTTCATAACTTATTTCAAGATGTTATGGTTGAATAAATACTACGTAACCGTGATCTTACCAAACGTAGAATATTAAGCCTATTTCCCTTCGACTATGTCCAAACTACTACTATAGTATGGCACCCAGGTTGTTTATACGGGATAACTTAGACACTCGGGCAGCATGGCACGTTTGTTTACATTGCGTTCTTCTTCTGTCGTGTCATTTGACTCATTTCATAATTATAATGTAGGTAGTCTGCATCCTGCTGCCTGGATGGTTCTCTACAAAACAAATTTTCACCGGCAATAAAGAACGTATTAAAAAAAATCAAATTTTGCGAGCTGGGAGTACTGAGTATTGTTTACCATGCCCATTGTTTAATTATAATCTTTTATAAGTATCTTTCTGAAGTTGCAAGCCGTTCTATAAAGAATGTTGGTTTATCTGGTTACCTTTAATTATAAGCAGTGCAAATAGTAACTATCACATATACTTTACTTCAGGTTATCAGGACCTTGTCTCAACAATTAGTGCTTCCTGGTAGCTTATACTAGCGTTTAATGGGGTTAAGTAAATAAAAGACTCATTGAACAATTAGAAAAAAAAAACTTTTAGTTCTTTATACTTCAACTCTTGATTCTGTGTCAAGGTTATCCCTCTTGCAATAAATATCGTCACGGGTAATTTATCAGATATGCAGTAGTCTCCTGCCCTCCAAGGTGAATGCTACTTGTAATTGTAAATAAATTATAAAACAGAAAAACAAAGCAGACACACACACACACACACACACACACACACACACACACATATATATATGTATATATATATATATATATATATATATATATACTATATATATATATATAGATATATATTTGATGCATCTTGTCATTAGTTTGAATTTTTGCATCAGCAGGGTTCCCGAATTCAATTCTTAATTAAGCAAGTCCGATAGCCTGAAGAACACTTCACTAAATACACATGGATCACAAAACTGCGATTCAAGAATGTCTATGACAGAGAGATCATTGTCTTTTCAAAAGTAAAGAAACCTACCATCCCTAAAGGAGTATGGACGATACGGTGAAAGAAGTAAAATTGGAATACGTAACAAGGTCACTTTTAAACGTTTTCCGTAACAAAATGTTTTAAATTAGAGAAACTTACCAGTTCTTTGCGTAAATAATTATTGGAAGTAGATATGTAAGATGTTTATCCTCAAAGTTCATAATCTATTAGTACTAATTAATTGCACAATTAAACGTTCCAGGCGGCGATGACTCAAACAAATTTCTTGGTTTAGGTAAACAAAAGACGCCGAGTTAATTGACCGCGGGAAACAAACTTCAGTTCCAGCTGATATGTTATTGTGACTGATCATGTTTTATTGTAAGTGGTATCTATCATATTTAGTTCTTTACATTATTAGTGTGATAGCTGCAGGGATTTTTATTTAGGTAAATTTTCGCATTAGTAAGCTACCAAAGTAGTAGTAGGTATCTCGGTTACAGTAACTTTGCTCTACAATCTACATTTTAGTATGATTTTCCTATTAAGCATAATAAGGAGAATTAAAAGCACTTTAAAAACTCCAATATCGATGAATGGCATTAGAATAAAATAATACAATTTACTAGTCCTAGGGCTGTTTGATGTAGGTAAGTTGCTTTGTCAACCGAGCATAAGATTACATGGCCTTTAGGCCGGCCTCCTTTGCTGATATCTTAATGCAATTAGGGATAGCCTTGCCTATCAAGATACGCCGTGCAAAACTAGGCAATGCTAGTAATCATCACCCTAGGTCAGTGCATGGTGTCCAGTGTAGGCACAGTCCCCTTCGTTAATTAAGACTTGTCGCCCTACATTAGGTTAGGTTGATGAAGTTCCATTCTTTAGCAGCAGAAGCCCTTAGGAAAATTCTTATTACACAAAAAATCTGAAACAAACATGTTCTTGCAAATATCCTAACTTGTACAATTGTACTGTACTGTTTCCAACAGTTAAATACAACCATAGGGGGTTGGTGCCATCAGCGCACCTCATGCGGTACACTGTAGGCATTACTTAAGGCTCTTTGCAGCATGCCCTCGGCCCCTAGGTGCAACTCCGTTCTTCCCTTTTACTGTACCTCCTTTCAGTTGCTTCATATTGCAACTGCAAGGTTTTCCTCCTGTTACATCTTTAAAACCTTTTACTGTCAATTTCTGTTTCAGTGCAGAATGACCTCATAGGTTCCAGTGCTTGTGGCCTCAATTATATGCAGTATTCAATTAAATTACAGCAAAAAGTAAAAACAGAAATATTTTGTTGGTTTATATTCCACATATTTCATTATGATGCATCATACACATAATGCTCAGCATAATTAATCATATCCATGGGAATTTGATTAAATGCAGAAATTTGTCTCTGCGAAAGATACAGAATTGGGGGACAGTAGACTTTGAGACTAAGTGTCAAAATGTGTTGCTGTATGTGAAGAAATACCATTTGCAATTTCTACCTCATCAGCATCAGTGTCTTGGTAGCTACTGTATTAACATAAGAATAAATGGTATATCGAAGAGAACACTTCAGACTAACAAAGGAAGTAATTTAAGTAATTGTAGTTAATGAAAATTTACCTTATATCACCTATCTGTGTATAAGAAATTTACAGTTTAGCTATTGAATAGCCTATATAATCTTACCTTTAACATCTTACTATTGACTTCCAAAGTTAGTGGTGAGAATTTCTTAGTTAAACCCAATAGCATTAGCAAGCATATGGTAGTGATGATATTAAATTATCAAATATTTTATATGGCTGTAGGCTTAGCCTTTTGAGATATGTCTCCTGTGGCATGGTATGAGATACCTTTTGTGTAGAATAGCCTAGAAACTTAACGTAGGCATTGCCATTCATTGAACATTAGTAACATAACTAGCCTAGCCTTTAAAGTAAGGCCTCAATATGAGATTTAAATTTGTTGAAGGTTATGTTAACCTGATTGTAGGCTAGTTATTGTACATGTCAAAAGGATTATCTTATCCTATAAAACCTTCTATTATACCTGGCCAGCATTACGCTAATTTTTCTGCAAAAAATTGCAGATGCAAGTCTGGTTTATTTATGTTTATTTTCCAAATGGGATTGGAACTTTCCCAACCATAGACTTATTTATTAATAAACAAGACATTAAACCCAGGTCCATAGGGCCTCAGATGTGATGCCCCCAGAGAGACCCTGGTGGTTAGGTGACAAACCCTTATCCAGGTGATTTGATAGATTAAAAGTAGGGTTGGCCTTGTTTGGGCTCTTTGGGTCAGGTAAAATTTGAGAACCTAGAATGTATTGGAATGATGCTTACCTTATTGGCTGACTGAAGCTGCACTCAAATTGTACTACCAGTTAAATGCAATATTCAGAACAGGTTTGAAATGTTATGTGACTAATGCTGGAGGTTAGGTTTCGGTTTTTGCTGCATTGTGCCTATTTATGTGGTTGTATGGGGATAATTATTCACTGACGAGCTGGCTTTGTAGGCTCTTTCAATCCCATAGGACAAGGTCCCAGTAAGAGGATAGTGCCATTAGTGCACCTCACTTGGTGGACTGTAAGCATTACTTAAGGTTGTTTCCAGCATCTGTACCTCCTTTCGTATTCTCTTTCTTCCATCATACTTTCCACCCTCTTCTACCAATTGATTCATAGTGCAACTGCAAGGTTCATCTCCTGTTACTCCTTTAAAACCTTTTACTGTCATAGGCCCCAGTGCTTGGCCTTTGACCTAAATTCCATATTCACTTCAATTCAATTCAGTAGGCAATAAATGTGACTCATTCTGTTCTAAGGGTAGGATGGGTAAGGACTTGGTTGCTGCATTAATTTCCTTGTACAGTACACTGTTACAGTGTTGAGCACAGAAATGAAATCGTATTAATTTTTTAGCATTAAATTTCTTGTTGTAGGCTAGCTTTAGCACCTGGTATTGTAAGTCCTGCAAATGTGTAAATTAGTTTGAGCTGTTAAATATTTCACTATAAAAGGCATAACATGATATGTGAAAATTTAATAAACTTTAAATTATTTTTTCATTGTGTATTTTACAGGTGTGTTAATGTCAGTGCACTTCAGATGGTGCACTGTAGGCATTACTTAAGCCTTTTTACAGTGTTCCTTCAGCCCTAGCTCTCTTTCATCCATCTGACTTTCCATCCTCTCCTAATGTTAACTGGTTTGTCTTGCAATTAAGAGGTTTACTTCGTTGCACCTTTAAGACCTTTTTACTCTCAATGTGCCTTTCAGCACTGAATGACCTCAAGAGGTCCCAGCACTTGCCCCTTGCCCTACATTTTATATTCCATAGTATATTCCATTCCATACCAATTGTTACGTATATTCATGTATAGCATGTCGTCATTGGATTAAGCCTGAGATTTGTATTGTTGGTGGTGATAAAATTTTGTGTGTAATAGTTTTTGTTATAGATGGAGTATATATAGCTTGAGCTCCTTGGCGCAAATCTCGTTAATAAAATAATTATTTGGTAAAACTGAATACTACTGCATCCCTCAGGTTCGTTAATTACCAGTTTGTTTATTTACTTACTTATTTTCGTATAGCAAAATGGTCTCATCGTTTAGTACCAGCCCGTCGGGGTCGGGAATGAAAGTAAAAACAAACAGATGATCGTAAAAATCCTAAATATAAAAAAGTTTTGAATATGAAATAGATTGTTTCTCGAGTGGCGTTTTTCTTCTTCGTTTTGAAAGCCTGCATGCCTCCAACTCATGTTATTGTTATAGATAAATGACTTGGTTAGTTAGAAGTAACAATTACGAAAAGTGGACAAATACCTTTTGTTAAATCATTTATTTAGACCATGGGCTGTTAACATTAAGATATTCGATACCATTTCAATATCTTCTAGTCATCTATTATCGCGCAAAATATTTACTAGGAGTATAACTTGAGAACAAATCATAATTAAAGTATGATTATAGAATTTTAAGTGAGAGCCCCGGAGAGAGATTAGGTAACTACGATTTTTATTATAGTAGTCCCACGTGCGTAAATGCAATAGAAAATGTGTCAAATTGTTTTCATTATAGAAAACTAAATTAGAATGGAATACTCTCGTAGAGCATTCACTCGAGCATTGAGTTAGAGATGAAGATTTTAGAAAGATTTAGAATTATATTTCCTAAAGTCTAGTTTTTGTTTATGAAAGTTTACTAATGGTCGTTGGGCATTGGAGGACTATCGTGAACTGTCGACGAAATCCAGTAGATGTGAAAGAACATTGCAAAAAAACGTATCAATTAACAGGATTAGTTTACATATGTGTATATATATATATATATATATATATATATATATATATATTTTAAATATATATAATATATATATATATATATTATTATTATTATACTAGTCGTTCTGACAGATAATGCTCATTATATCTCCCGGGACTGATTTCTTACACTAATACGAGACCCAAGTCTTTTGGAAGGAGTATTTGCAGTATATAATATAGATATATATATCTATATATATAATATATATATATATCCATATTATATTATAATATATATATATATATATATATATATATATAGATATATATATATATATATATATATATATATATATATATATATATATGTGTGTGTGTGTGTGTGTGTGTGTGTGTGTGTGTGTGTGTGTGTGTGTAATGGTTTAGCCTCGAGAAGTTTCTAATTATCCGCTTTCATATAGATAAAAGTAGAAGAATTTAAGTCCAGTTCTATATGCTCTTGACCCTTATTCTGCTGAGGATGTTCGAAGGAAATTTAAGAGAGAAACTTAAGAATATAAATTATGCGTGCTTGTGTTCTTTGCCTCTCCAATATCAAGATTAATGCAGGACAGCTGGGCTCATTTGTAGATCGACATCAAATATGAATATATCAGATGGTTTTTTACACCTTTAATCTTCCCCTGCCCCCCATTTTTTTCATACAACCGAATCGTGTTTGCATTTTTTTTTTTTACTGTAGTATGCTGTTTGCTTGAGAATATTTTATATACCATTTTAATTCCCGTGATTGAAGGTACACAATAATAAAACAAACATATATTTATATTTATATATATATATATATATGTATACTGTATATGTATATATATATATATATATATATATATATTATATATATATATATATATATTGTATTCCTGATTGGCGAGAGAGAGAGAGAGAGAGAGAGAGAGAGAGAGAGAGAGAGAGAGAGAGATGATTACCGTTACATTCAACACAACGACTGACTCTGTGCTTACAAAACAAGCCTTGTATAGTGTTTAAGCCCGAAGTGTTTTTGTTAAGTTGTGATTTAAGGTTACTGTGCATTTATATGAAAATTTGATTGATAGAGAGAGAGAGAGAGAGAGAGAGAGAGAGAGAGAGAGAGAGAGAGAGAGAGAGAGAGAGAGAGAGAGAGAGAGAGAGAGAGAGAGAGGGCATTTTCTTGTTTATATTTTTAAATGAAAGTACGGAATCGTATTAGTATGCATTATTCTTGCTTCTGTCTGACTCTTACGATAATGATGAAAGGTTAGTTGATGCTACTTGGCTTGATATCTAAGCGTCACCTACTCCGAGGTGCTAGTACTAAACACCGTATGGTAAATGTAGATGGCCACACGAGGATATCGTTTATTAATGTAATTTGTCGACACAGTATAGAAACGGGTGTGCATAATACTTTGAACCCCGAGGGGCTAGTACTAAATACGGCCGTCCCAAGGAACTTCCTCTGTTTAGTACTAGCTCCTCGGAGTAAGTGACGCGTAGATAAGCCAAAGCACCGGTTAGCTTGTCTTCAAAGTGTTGAAATTAACCTACCCTAATTCATCCATAAAATTGAAATTAATTATGTTATTTTGTCTTTTAAGTCATTAAATGCTCTTATAAGTTATATTTTCTTATTGTTTCATGGTTATATACCTCCTTACCATCACAGCCATATTGCTATTATAGTTGATGGTGGAGGTGATGGTATCGGTATGTACATGTAATTGCAGTTTCACATTATCGTTTTGTGTATATGTCACTGCATTTATTATTCCTGGCTGAGTCCATGTTCTCTCCTATTGCATCTCTTGAAATCAGCAAGCTAGCGATTGGAAGACAAGCAAAAATAGGACTTGAGGCTTTATTCCCTACACTGCGCAATATTCTCTTACTTAAAGCGCTGATTTTGTTGCTGATGTCAGTATTAAGTGTTCTGTTGATCAAGTGCCCAGCAACTGCCGTGTTATGTGAAAATTTCATTTTGCGTGACAAGTTCTCTCTCTCTCTCTCTCTCTCTCTCTCTCTCTCTCTCTCTCTCTCTCTCTCATAATATATGTATATATATATATATATATATATATATATACATATATACATATATATATATATATATATATATATATATATATATATATATATATATATATATATTAGCCCCGTAGCTTATCAGACGTTTTTAGAGTGATATATATATATATATATATATATATATATATATATATATATTATATATATATATATATTTATGTATAGATATATTAGACCCTTGGCTTATTCAGACGCTTTTAGAGTGATATATATATATTAGCACCTTGGCTTATCAGACGCTTTGAGAGTCGGGCCTTCTATTAAGTAAGAAATACTCAGCAGTACACCCGGCACTAAAATGTATCATATATATTTTATCTCTAACAGCAGCCTCATCATAAAGTTCCTAGCCTACACTACCCTACACTTCATCATTAATGTTCAATTTTAATGGCGTAAAAAATGCATAATCTACGATAATAGCTTAGGAAAAGAACATCAGAGTAATGTATAGAAGTGTGATAATTTGAGGTGGTTGTATTTATATATGCATATATATATGTGTGTATGAATGTATGTTTTATTATTATTATTCGGAAGATGAACCCTATTTATTCATATATATATATATTATATATATATATATTATATATATATAATATATTTAATATATGATATTATGGATTATTATTATTCTTATTATTATATTATTATTATTATTATTATTATTATTAGAAGATTAGAATTATTATTCATCCATATGAACCCTATCCCATCATATATCTATATATATATAATATATATATATATGTGTGTGTGTGTGTGTGTGTGTGTGTGTGTGTGTGTGCGTGTGTGTGTGTGTGTATGCATGTATGTGTATATATTTATTAATAATTATTCAGAAGAATGACCTATTCATTATTCATATATATATTATATATATATTATATATATATATATATATAGAGAGAGAGAGAGAGAGAGAGAGAGAGAGAGAGAGAGAGAGAGAGAGAGAGTGTGTGTTGTTGTGATGTGTGTGTGTGTACGTATGTGTATTTATTGAAATTTCTTGTTTCCAAAGTATATGATGATCATTGGAAAGAAGTAACAGAATATATGGGGAATACAGAAAGTTATTCGAAAATAATGAATAAATTTGGCAAAAGTTCTGTACTTGCCAGCTACATTACTCTGTTTTTTCCTAAGCTACTCTTTAAAATTATATATAATATATATATATATATATATATATATATATATATATATACATTTGTGTATACACACACACACAACACACACACACACACACACACACACCACACACACACACACACATATATATATATATATATATATATATATATATATATATATTATAATATATCATAAGTATATATGTCACCTGAAGTGATTTCATTTCCTCTGTCCTTCTGTTATGACTAAGCACCACATGAGTTAATCCTCTTTAACACCTGTGGTCATCGCCTTTTTGAGCACTAACTAAAGGTGGATACACCTTTAAAGCTTTAAGTGAACTCTATAAATAAATAGAACATTTGCGTATATGCCGTCGTAGCAGGTTGAGTTATTGACGCTGATTTATTTTGATGGTTGATTTATTTATTTGATTGTATATTTCACTCACGCTAGAGTTGTTTTCTGAAAAGCAAACTATTTTGCCGTCTTTTTCTGTCAGTCTGCCCTCAGATCTTAAAACCTACTGAGGCTGAGAGAAGTTCGTCGAACTTCTCAGTTCTAGAGGTCCATTGGAAAGGACCCAGCTGTGAGAGAGAGAGGCTGGTCACACAGACTGGACGACGGTAAATCTAAATGTGAAGTTTATTACCTATAGGATATCGGTGTTACACACATGAATAAAGTCACATGTAAACGCATAGCATACGACTTTGGATATAGGGAAAAAATAGGTTCTCGCACATTACCTAATGACAACGAATACCCTTTAGTGAAATTTCCATTTTATATTATTTGTGGAGTCTCTCTCTCTCCATGTTCCTTGTATGTTAAGTTTGTTTATGTTTATTTCTCTCTCCCTCTCTCTCTCTCTCTCTGAATTTTCTTTGTATGTCAAGTTTGTTTATGTTTATTTGTTTTGCTCTCTCTCTCTCTCTCTCTCTCTCTCTCTCTCTCTCTCTCTCTCTCTCTCTCTCTCTCTGCTTTGAACACGTTTACAAATTCTTTGATTGTGTCTTGTCATCTGTGTTCCATGCTTATTTCTCTCTCTCTCTCTCTCTCTCTCTCTCTCTCTCTTCTCTCTCTCTAATAATCCATATGGTCTTTCGCAACGTCTCGCCCTGACTGTTCTTCGCCACGTCCGATTCCTGCATTCCATTCGATCTCGTTCTAGATTACTTTTTATTTTGCTCGACACTTCCTCATGTAAGTAGTATCCTTGCTTTTAAGTACTCTCGTATCTTACTCTGTTTTATGTTCCCCATTCCCTAACACCTCCCCTACTCCTCCCCAGTCCTCCATAAATCCCCCCCCCACTCCCCGTTTTTTTTAATTTTATTTTTGACCCAGATTAGCTTTTCCCTTACTCGTAAGGTTGGGAGTTCCCTTGACTTCGCAGAGATTTTCACCCTTCTTGGACGTCCAAGGTCTTGACCCCAGCAGCATCAGCAGCTACGGCTATACTGACACCACTGCCTCGACTCTCTCTCTCTCTCTCTCTCTCTCTCTCTCTCTCTCTCTCTCCATGTGCCAAGCCTCGTATATTATGCTTGTTCTTTCGTTCGTTTTTTACGCAGGCTCTATTTCACACATGTACATGTTTAAATATTCTGCTCTCTCTCTCTCTCTCCACTCTCCCTCTTCTCTCTCTCTCTCTCTCTCTCTCTCTCTCTCTCCTTTGAACACATGCATACAAATTCATTATGTATGTTTTCGTGTCCGTTCCATCTCTCTCTCTCTCTCTCTCTCTCTCTCTCTCTCTCTCTCTCTCTCTCTCTCTCTCCTTTGAACACATGCATACAAATTCTTTGATTATCTTGTCATCTCCGTTCCATACTTATTTCTCTCTCTCTCTCTCTCTCTCTCTCTCTCTCTCTCTCTCCTCTCTCTCTCTCTGCTTTGAACACATGCATACAAATTATTATGTAATGTTTTCGTGTCCGTTCCGCATCTCTCTCTCTCTCTCTTCTCCTCTCTCCTTTGAACCACAACATACAAATTCTTTGATTATCTTGTCATCTCCGTTCCATGCTTATTTCTCTCTCTCTCTCTCTCTCTCTCTCTCTCTCTCTCTCTCTCTCTCAAGATTGAAAACAAAAGTCTCCTGGCCAATCTAAATCAAGCAAGCGTCTTGTGTATTTTCACTTTCATCTCGAATGCCTTTTGTGAGGGGGTGGACTTGGTTTTGCCTCGGGTTTAAGGGACCACTCTTTAGAGGTTGGAGGGGGTGGGCTGGTGGGGGTTAAGGGAAGGGAAGGGAAGGGGGTGGGTAGGGAAGCTGCTTGGTAAAGGTCTGCTCTCGAATGTTGGCTTGTTTCGCGTTTGGATTCATTTTTTTTATTATTATTTATTCATTGTTTGTTTCCAGAGCTGTTTGGGGATTTTTTTCTTTCGTAGTTGGCCCTTGGGTTCGTTTTTTTTATTTTTTGTGTATTTTTTTATCGTTCAGTGTGCTTGTACGCGGTTTTTTTCGTTTGTAGGCTGAAATTGCTTATGGCCATTCGTATTCCTGTGCTCTCCATGAACCCTCATATATATATATATATATATATATATATATGCATATCATATGATATATATATATATATATATATATATATATATATATATATATATATATATATATATATATATATATATAAAGTTTCATCCTTTAGACGTAAATTCGGATCCAACATCAGTTCATTTCGTAAAGGAGTTAGCCTAACAATTTTTTCATACATAATTTTTATATATATATATATATATATATATATATAGATATATATATATATATATATATATATATATATATACATATTTGTGTGTGTGTGTGTAAGGGAGAATATGAAATGAATTGCTGAACTAATTCGCCTTTAGGGAAGTGGAGTGTGGATCTTGGAATGAAGGTATGAAGGCTGAAGCTTTTGCAGTGAACTGCTTGCGCAGTATAACCTGTTGCATAGGAAGAACTAATATAATGAGATATGTCATTCTTAAGAAATGTTAAAGAGGTTAGTGTAGGGAAGAGGCCGAATCAGAGGAATTTGAGAAGATTCGAGCAAGCAGACGACGTATGGTTAGTGAAGTGGGTGTTGAATTCAGAAGTAGCAGGGAGAAAACTAGAATGTGTTCGATAAATGGCGTGGAATAAGAACTGGAAGGGAGGAGTCTTCCTGTCCAGGAAGCTTGGAAGTGGCCTTAGTGCGCAGCTGATTAACCTTCATTATATGCGTGTGAAATACTTAATGTTATGGATATATTACTACATTGGCTTCATCTGCGATTCGGCAGTGGAAGTGTGAATCTGTGTTGCTTAATCACTGGGGCCACACCTTGTTAGAGGAAGTAGCTTAAGCTTATATATATATATATATATATATATATATATATATATATATATATATATATATATATATATATAATATATATATATATATATATATGTGTGTGTGTGTGTGTGTGTGTGTGTGTGTGTGTGTGTGTAAGTGTATGTGTGTGTTTTAGGAAACAGTAGTTTTAGAAACATAGAGCTGTAGAATCTATTCTCTTCGGTGTTTTTATGAGGATATTATTATTATTATTATTATTATATGTGTGTTATTATTATTATTGTTATTATATATGTGTGTTATGTATACATATATATATATATACATATTTTGAGAGAAAGAGAGAGAGAGAGAGGTACGGCATGCAGACACAGACGTGGACCATCGACCTTTGAATTATCGTCCATTCAACGTTTGGCTTTTGATTCTCATGATTTCTTGATTGTTTGTTGCTCTCATTTCGTCTCTCTCGTTCTCCTTTGCAGTTATTATTGAACGTGTTTTTCTTCGCAAGATGGGGTTGCCGAGGAGATCTCCGTTTCCAAAGGGCAAAACACACACACACACACACACACACACACAGAATCTTGTTACTTATAAAGTCATGTTTTGTTGTCTGGATATTTGACGCCATTGAGGAAGAATATTCATTGACATTTTATTTTTGTTTTTGTTATTTTATTAAAAAGCGATTTCTAAGAGAGAGAGAGAGTATCTTATGACCTGTGGAGGGCCTCCTGTTTTGATAGAATACGCTTTTGACGGAATGATGAACATTCATTCTTGTTTTTAAATTTCTCTCAGCACCTGTTGGGACTCTCAACAGTTGGATAGCCTCCGGGTACATCATTCTTTGCTGTGGTCAAGATGGGCATTCTGGATTTTTAAGGGGAACTTTCCCAATATTGTTCCTCCTCCTCAACCCGGGGATTGAAAGCTGGTTATTTGTTTTGTGAGGTGAAGTTTCTACCACTTGCGTTACGAGATACAGAGATTTGCAGCTTGAAAAAATTAATTTTGTTTTGATATAACGTTAGATAGTTAGTGAGAGAGAGAGAGATTTGCACTTGAAAAAATAATTCTTGTTCTGATATAACGATAGTTAGTCAAAGAGAGAGAGAGAGAGAGATTTGTAACGTGAAAAAATTATTTTTGCTATGATATAACGTTAGTTAGTCAGAGAGAGAGAGATTAACTTGGAAAAAATAATTTTTGTTCTAATATAACGTTAGTTAGTCAGAGAGAGAGAGAGATTCGTGAAATATTTGAATGAATTTTCTTTTTTGATAAAGAATAAATTTCAAAAATTGTCAGGTAAATAGACAGGCAGATGGAGAGAGGGTAGAAATTAAAGTCTATTCTAACGTTAAACTTTAATGTTTGTAGCTCCACTTTTTCTTGTAATATTCTGCCAGAAGACTTAGCGAGGGAAACATAAGTTTGAGAACATTGTTTCCATATATTTGCCAAAGAAGACTTTTACTTTCCAGTAGTGTTGTTAGTTACTTGTGTGCGTTTTTGTTTTTTTTAATATGTTAAACGACAGCTAGATGGCACCACAATACCCTTATGAAGCGCCTCAGTGGCGTGGTTGGTATGGTCTTTGCGTCCCACCTCGGTGGTCGCGGGTTCGATTCTCTGCCATTCCGTTGAGGAGTGAGAGATGTGTATTTCTGGTGATAGAAGTTCACTCTCGACGTGGTTCGGAAGTCACGTTAAGCCGTTGGTCCCGTTGCTGAATAACCACTGGTTCCATGCAACGTAAAAACACCATACAAACAAACCAATACCCTCATGTAGCTCAAATAAAAAAGATATTCGAAAACAATGTTTGAGAAGTTGAAAAGCTCTTCGTTTAATCCCAAAAATAACGAAGGACTCCCCTCTTCAAAGGTTGAATATTTAAGGAGGCTGGAAAACGGAGACAGTAACTGAATTCTAAAGCCTAGAAGTAGAGATTCAATATTTTCTAGTTCCATGCTGGAGGAGTGGATTTCGCGCTCGGCTACCAATCCGGTGGCCCGAAGTTCGATTCTCGGCTCGGCCAACGCGGAACCAGAGGAATTTGTTTCTGGTGATAGAAATTCATTTCTCGATATAATGTGGTTCGGATCCCACAATAAGCTGTAGGCCCCGTTGCTAGGTAACCAATTGGTTCCTAGTCACGTAAAAATATCTAATATATCACCGCGAACTGATCATGATTGCCACTCAGAAACCAATATCCAAGGATATTGGATATTGTCAGAAACAAGACAGGAGGAGCTTCATGATATTGCCATTCTCAGCTTAATCCTTAGTCCGGGCCGCTGTTTTTAAACGGCCTCCTCCAACTGATTCTGTCTTGATCGGCTTATTTCATAATTGGTTTGGCAAAATGTTCTAACTTTAGTTTGAGAAACGAAACATCCTTGGAAGTATAATGTAGTGTGAATGAACAGAAGTATTCTAATAGAGTTATTATACGTCTGGTGTCATCATCAACTACGACTTTTCCATCTTATCATTTTTATTATTATAACAGTAGAAAATATATGAAATGGATGATTACAGTAGGTCATTTCACGGTACGTACTTTGGCTCTCCCACACGTACTCTAACGATTGTTCGTACCTTGTGCACGTATGTTATCTGTAACCATATACCATATATATATATATATATATATCTATATATATATATATATATATATATATATATATATATATATATATATATATATAATTTCTTTTAATATCGACTTTTTATGTAACGCGTTAAATTTGTCTTATAATTCTTCGATACTTCAGTACTCGATATAGATAATTCTCAATTTTATTGAGAGATCTTATCGCCACTGTAGTATATTAACTTTGTATATATTTACCATTTCCACAATTATTATCAGTGCACCTCATACGGTGCACTGTAGGCATTACTTAAGGTTCTTTGCAGCGTGCCTTCGCCCCCTAGCCTGGAACCCCTTTCATTCCTTTAACTGTACCTCCATTCATATTCTCTTTCTTCATCTTACTTCCCACCCTCTCCTAACAATTGATTCATATTGCAACTGCGAGGGTGTCCTCCTGTTACACCTTTCAAACTTTTTACTGTTAATTTCCGTTTCAGCGCTGAATTACCTTATAGGTCCCAGTGCTTGGCTTTTGGCCTAAGTTCTATGTTCAATTAAATTCGATAACCAGTTCCTCTATTCATTCTAGATTTTAATGACGGTCGATGAAGTATAGGAAGTTCTCTTGCTATTTCTCGATTTTCTTGTGACCCCTTGTCATTCGTAGCCAATCAGGGTTGAGGGTTTTCGGGCATGGGGTAGGGGTTGAGGGTTGGACGGGGGGTGGGAGGAAGATAGGTGTATATGGGGCTAAGGAGTGGAAAAAGAGTGCACGGAATTCGTTTTGTATTTGTGCAAAGATCAAGGTGTTTCTGATGTGCAGTAGGTGAATGTGTGGTAATGTCTTGAATACTTTTGGTGTTGGGTCTCTCTCTCTCTCTCTCTCGTACTTTGCATATATATATATATATATATATATATATATATATATATATATATATATATATATATATATATATATATATATATATATATATATATATATATATATATATATATATATATATTATCTTGTATTTGTTACGTAAATACAACCAGGTAAAGAACAGTACAAGAAATGAAAATCGCTTTATCTCGTAACAATATAAAAACGGTACATGAGGCCTTAATAGGTATTGAAATAATTCAAAATGAGGAAACATTCACTAGGAACAGCTCTGAAAGACTTTTATATTCCAGGGAATAGAATACCCATGATTGATTGATTGATTAGTTCTAGGCTATCCGAGTGGCAGCATAAGTTACCCACGTATGAAATAAGAGAAAGAGCGAGAAGAAAAAAGGAAAAGGCGACAGAGGAAATAATATCTAACTGTGTAACACTTTATGTGTCAAAACTACTATATAGTGCAATGTACCCATCTGTAGCCGACTGCGTATGGATTTAACAGCCGTTGCAAAGTAAAATGTAATACCGCCATTTTTGATAATATGGGTGTAATGTATGTACGTACTGAAATCAGTTTCGTATATTGTTCCCTTTATAATTCGTTGCATTATAGCAGCTGGGGACCAAGATATAGGGTCATGTTGACCTTGACGTAATTTTTACCTTTAAAGAAACATTGACAAAGAACTTACAGAACTAATGTACATAATGCGCGTCATTTTTGACTTGACGGTTACGGAATTATTAGGCTCGGATGGCTATGAGATGACGACGTAGAAATCAGACTTCAGAGTCCTACAAAAAATCCTGCCGACCAAAGTAAAGGTCTCTTGGTATCCCTGGTGATGTTCTTCGTAGGATTTCTCCTTAGTTGTAGGATTGGGAATTTTAGGTTTTAGAAACTATATGTCTTAATGTCCACTTGGCCTTTGGTTGTATTGTATTTATTTTTTAACTGGATTTTATAGTGGTTATTGTTTAGATGTCATATTTTTAGTTATTGTATTTCTGGTATGGTTGATTTATTATTTAATTTGTATTATAATGATGTTATAAACGTCAATAGTGACAGAAATTTGAGAGACTCGACGTACCATGCCAAAGCTTGTACCAAGGTGCTTTCATCCTGCGTACTTCTTGCAAGGTCCAGTGACCTTGGATAAGGCTCGCCCCTGGCTGGACGACGGTGAGGCTGAATGTGGAGTTCGTTATCCTTAGGCAATTGCTGGTACTCACAGTCGGTATTATTATTATTATTATTATTATTATTATTATTAAAAATTCCTCATAGATTGATAAGGGGAACCGTACGGATTCCCGAAAGCTATCTTTTCTGTTTTTAAACTTAAATATATGTACATTTACATAACTGTGGATTTGTTTCTCCATTATTATTATTATTATTATTATTATTATTATTATTATTATTATTATTATTATTATTATTATTATTATTATTCTGTAAAAGAGAGGGGCAGAATTAAGCGAGTTGATTTTATGTATTTTTTTTCTATTTTTCTTACAATTCGCTTCTCAGGCTTAGCGATGTTTCTGCGTAACTGGTCAATATTGATATTGGGAATTTTAAAAAAAATTATAAAATGCTGAAGGTGATCTTTTATTTTACTAAAACAGGATCCTGTCTTAATGAAATAAAAGATCACCTTCAGCATTTTTATAATGTTTAGAAATTCCCAATATCAATATTTGGCAAGTTACTCAGAAACATCGCTAAGCCTGAGAAGCGAATTGTAAGAAAAATAGAAAAAAAACAATACAAAATCAACTCGCTTAATTCTGCCATTACCTTAATCAGCATTTGCCTAAAAGAGGGTCTTCTACCAAAAAGTTATTATTATTATTATTATTATTATTATTATTATTATTATTATTATTATTATTATTATATGCAGAGAGCTTTCGGGAATCCGTTCGATTCCCGTTTTCAACAGATTCCCGAAAGCTCTCTAGAGATTTATTTTTAAATTGAATATATGTACCCATACAGAATGTACATTTGTTCTCCATTTCAAGACTCATGCTATTATTATTATTATTATTATTATTATTATTATTATTATTATTATTATTATTATTATTATTATTATTATTATTATTATTATTAAGGAAAAACTCTCAATCGCGAGCGTATATATAATGTTCTAAAGGGTCCACAATAATACAAAGTGTTAAGAGTCCTTGTATAATTTTTAAGACTACAAAAAAGCTTTCGAACCCTTCCCAGGGAAGGGTTCGAAAGCTTTATGTAAAGTCTTAAAAATTATACACGGACTCTTACACTGTATTATTGTGGACCCTTTAGAACATTATTATTATTATTATTATTATTATTATTATTATTATTATTATTATTATTATTATTATTATTGTAGCTTGTTATTGCCAACTTCTCGAAATAAGAAATGTATTACTAGGCCTGTTGCTAATGCCAATCTTTTTTACTTGACAAGCACTGTTACTTCCCAACTCCTTGATAACTTTATTGCGAAATTGCGTCACCTTAAACAGAGAAAACACGTTAATTTAAACCGGCTAAAGCAGTAACCCCACCCCACTCTTCCCCACTTATTACCCTCCTTCCACCCCCCTCTCTCATATCTTCCCCTCCCCTTCTTAGCCGCCCCGCCCCGTCTCCCGTGAAGGTCCTCTGCTTGTAAACAAGAATAAGTGCTTTTGAAGAAAAAAGTGAGAGAGAGTCGCTCGACATTTTTCCAGGGATTGGACAAAAGCAAATCTTGCTTTTGCAGCGACAACTTTTGCGTTCAATTGCCCTTTTGTTTGAGGGAAAAATGTCGCCGGCTGTTTGCGCTCTCTCGCGCGCCCGCACGCATTGAGTCTGCGCCGGTATTTTTATCTTTACGAGGACGTATCTGCCGGCGGTAGTTAACGTGTGCCTCCGTAAATTCTTTCTCTCACAAACGGAGAATCATTGCAGTTGTCAGCGGGACTTTTATGCTCTCTCTCTCTCTCTCTCTCTCTCTCTCTCTCTCTCTCTCCTGTCTCTCTCTCTCTCTCTAAAAAACAAAAAAAACCTGAAACTATATAACTAGAGATTGCGAGTTCGAATCCGATGGTAAGGGAGAAGTGATCTGGACACTTTCCTATGACAGTCGGCAACGAACCTGGCGATTAGACGACTTCTGTGGGTTGCATTCAGAGTGCGTGTACACGCACACACACACATATGTATATATGTGAGAGAGAGAGAGAGAGAGTGGGGCAGGCGTGATATATCAGTCCTTTAAATCATATCATTTTAATGAACCTCGAGATAAGAGTATAATCGCCACTCTCTCTCTCTCTCTCTCTCTCTCTCTCTCTCTCTCTCTCTCTCTCTCTCTCAGTGACAGTGGATTGCATAAGGTAATTGGCTGATTCAGCCTTGGACAGTCCTTGGCTGGGCTACCTGACAGAGACTATCATAAATCGCCCACTGATTTTTCTCCTGCCTGACCTTTCCTTCGGGTTAGGGACGAGGCTGCCATTTATCGTTTCAGTTCTGTTATTAGACATTGCATAAAGTCTACAAGTCTTTTATTTTTTACGTCAAGTTAATTTTTTGTAACTGAAATTTTAACTGTAATACGTATTTTTATGAGTGTGGTAAGTTAGTAGCTTTTCTATTTAAGTTTGGTCAGCTTTTTATAAGTGAAATTTTAACTATAAATCTGTATACTTTTTAACACCTATTCTTATGAGTTTGTACGTCAGTATGTAAGCCTTGTGAGTCTGTAATTTTTCTCATATGAAAGTTTATATCATTTCAAGTCTTCAAAATTTAATATTGCAATAAGCAAACGTTATTACTTGTTATGCAAACTTTGCAAGACGAGTCTGTCATTCTGTGTATAATAATAATAATAACGGGACGGCATCGTCTGGTGGTCGTGATTCTATTATTGATTGCTTCATTTTCTTATCCTTGATCTCACTTCTCAGTAGCGCCGTCAATACACTTCATGCGGTGTACTGTAGGCATTACGTAAGGTTCTTTGCAGCGTCCTTTCGACCCCTAGCTGCCTGCAACCCCTTTTCATTCCTTTTACTGTACCTCCGTTCACATTCTCTTCCTTCCACCCTGATAACGATTGATTTATAGTGCAGTTGCGAGGTTTTCCTCCTGTTACACCTTTCAGACCTTTATGCTGCCAATTTCCGTTTCAGCTCCGAATGACCTCATCGGTCCCAGCGCTTGGATTTGGCCTAAATTTTATATAATAATAGTAGTAATAGTAACAATTGTTGCTGTTACTATTATTATTCAGGAGATGAACTCCATTCATACGGAACAATCCCACAGGAGGAATTGACCTGAAATTCAAGCTTCCAAAGAATTTGGTGTCCATTTGAGAGAAGCAACAGAAAGTAATGGGCAATACAGAAAGTGATCAGTTATTACAAAAAACATAAATTAACATATTCATGTAAAACTGTGTGAGTAGAACACTGCCTTAGGATGAGCAGGAAATCTCTCTCTCTCTCTCTCTCTCTCTCTCTCTCTCTCGTTGCAAGTGTATAACGAGCGCATATGTACGCGAGCGCATAAATACATTTGCGTATCACTAGATTCACTAAATAAAATGAACTAGAGTCATCTGCTATGGTCTAGCAAGCTTATGTATCCTTGCTCGTATCTCATAAGCAAGAAATTGCTATTGCATCATCTCACGGTCACCGGCTGACATCAAATGACCCTCACCTTTTGTGGGGTTTTGCTGGGGGGCGGGGTGGGAGATGGGTTACCTTTAAAATGATGACCTTTTTTGTCAAGTGTTCGTGTGTGGGTGGAGATGTATGGGAGGGGTATTGTGGGAGGTATTAATTGCAGTTCATGACTGATTCCAGGTCTTCCTTGATGGAGTCTGCCGAAGGCGTGCCTTTGGTATGGGGTAACGTTTTATTTTGCCTACTGGCAGTTTTCTTATCCCTCTTTTTATGGAGTCTGTCTCCCCGCCCCCCCTTCTCTCTCTCTCTCTCTCTCTCTCTCTCTCTCTCTCTCATTTTTATGTAGTGGCAATTTTTTCTAATGCATCTCACTCTCTCCTGTCGTGTATTTTTTATATTAATGATTACCTTTGATCAAATATCTCTCTCTCTCTCTCTCTCTCTCTCTCTCTCTCTCTCTCTCTCTCTCTCGTAGTAGCCATCTTGCTTGGTGAGACGTACCCGCGTGAAGTCAGATTAATCAACAGATATCACAAGTTTAACATACGACTAGAATTTGAGAAATATCTAGAAGTGTTCGTGAACTATCGGTGATAAGATTAGTGTGAAAATAGTAGGATAAAGCGTCTTCTAAGTTAGTTTATCAAGTGTAATACTATAAATCAGAACAAGATGGCAGTAAGTTCCAACTGCGGGAAGAGGTGGTGTAATTTAGCGTGCTTGGCGGATTCACAATACGATGAGGTAGCAGGAAGGGAAATGGCATTTCTCATCTATGAAATCAGCAACAGTCCTAACCAAAAAGATACAAAAGCATTCATAGATATATTAGAAGGATATAATCCTTCAAACTGGAACAAATCTAATGAAAACATCTTGAAAATAATTGAAGAAGTTCCAAATAAAAAATCCAAGTGGTCAAGAGACTCATAAAGAAATTATACATAAACCAACATATTCCGACAAGAAAATGAATAAGGTGAATCTTGTGAATATCCTAATTGATGCATTAGGAAAAAGAATGCCAAAAGCATGCAAACTGTGTAAGGTTTGGTATTATAGCATAGTCAATCCACAAAACCTAATCAGAAAATGTGCTGCATGCAACATTCCGACCCATCCACAGTGTGCTGAGGTAATACAAGATTTGAGAAAAGATACAAGAATTTTTTGTTTCAACATGTCTATCATGGATAGACAATGTTATTAAATCAAGATTGAATGTACAAATAGTTGAGGATGAAGAAGAGGAGAGGAGAAGAAGAAGAAGAAAAAGAAGAAGAGGAAAACGGAAAGGAAAGAGAAGTAAACAAAAATGAAATGACAGAAAAAAAATAAGGAAAAACAAAGAAACAAGATAAAAAGTATGGATGCAGAGATACTCATTGATTAACTACATATGAGGCAATAAAGCAGCATACCTACGAAGAAATAAATTACGATATGACAACAGAAAAGCAAATCCCGAAGAGGCTCTACCCAGATCTACACAATGACGGGGGGAAAGAGGAAAAAATAGACAAGAAAGACAAAATCTGCAACCTTTGAAAAGAGGGAATTGCAGATTTGGAGAAAGATGTTACTACAAACATCCTAAGATATGTCAAAACTATGAAATATATGGTAAATGTGCATACTTAGATGGCTATGGGATGATTGCAGAGATCTGCATCCAAAAATATGTAAAAACCTAAAGAAG
This sequence comes from Macrobrachium nipponense, assembly GCF_015104395.2. Lineage (NCBI taxonomy): Eukaryota > Metazoa > Arthropoda > Malacostraca > Decapoda > Palaemonidae > Macrobrachium > Macrobrachium nipponense. The sequence goes on along the minus strand of NC_087215.1, from coordinate 27,726,674 downwards.
GAAAAGGATGTAAGTTCGACAAAAAATGCAAATATATGCACCCTGTAGCCATGAATCATAATCAAATAAATAACCAACCAAGTAATAAAATCCAAAATAAGAAAGAAACAAATAAAGAGAGAAATCAAGAATATCAGGGGTAAAAGAGAAAAGCAAACCACCAATGAGATATGCAGAAGGTGTCAGCAAAAAATTTCAAAGCATCAGCTTCTACTCAAGAGATAATAACTGTATTTATAATGCAAGAGGATATTGCAGAAAACGGAGAAAATTGCAGATTCAGACACAAAAGAAGAATTATGATGAAAGGAAGATCAAATATTATGGAAAAGTTGGATTTTTTAATGTCAGAATTTCTGGAAATGAAAAAAAGAACAACATACCAGAACAGGAAAGAGACATGGGAAAAATCCTTATTACTACCATTATTAAATGAAGAGAAAACACGCAAACCATCATAGTGATGAATGCGCAGGGTTTAGTTACGAGTAACTCAAAAAGAAAAATAGACAGTACTTAGAAGAACTAACCCAACCCAAAATGAAAAGAAAAGAAAAAATAGTATAATAAGAATATAAAGTGCAAACCTGAGGTATTCCAAGAGACTGGGAAATGATGATCAAATAAAAGGGTTCCAAACTTATAGATCAGATAGAAAAAATAGGAATCAAGGGGGAACCGCAATATATGGGAAAGACAAAAAACAAGAAAAATATATGAGAAATATAGTAACTCAGAATGTGAACTAATAGCGGTAGAATTTGAATCTGAAAAATGATGAACATAGTAATAAATATAGACCTCCTAATACTAAAGAGTTTGACTTAATAATTGAAAAATTGGATGATATATGTAGAAATCACAAGGACTGGACTATTCTCCTATCGGTGACTTCAACTTTCCTTTCGTGAATGGAAAGAACGAATAGGAGATTGTTTTGGTTGTACATATACATATAAAAAAGAGAGTAATAGTAGTGCAGAAGATAAGAGGCAATTTGAAAAGCTATTAGATATGCTCATAGAATACAACATTCAACAAATAAATCACCTGCCAACAAGAAAGGAAATACTTTAGACCTAGTATTTGTGAACGAGATGAATTATGTTTAAAGAAAATAATAGTTATAATGCGAGTATTTCAGGACCATAAATGTCAGAGAATTAACAGTTCATTCCAAAGCAGTGAAAATAGAGATAAGCAAGAAATGAAAAAAGTGGGAAGGATATGGAAAATACAACTTCTACAGTAAAAATATAAAATGGTGTCGAAATTAATGAAGAATTAAACAAAGATTGGGATAACATTTTCGTAAGTGATGGACATTAAGGGTAAATACGGAGATATTATATGGAAATATTGGAGAAAATAGTGGATAAATATATACCGAAGAAGAAAGTAAACATCATTCATGCATACCAAGAGACAGAAGGATCTTGTTCCAGAAAATCAGAAAGTGGAAAAAAGGTCTTGCAAAAGAAAAAAATGCATGGAAAGTTATAGAACTAAAAAGTAAGATAGAAAATGCAGAACAAAAGATTATACAATCAAAAGAAAATGAAAAACGGGACTTGGAAGAAAAAACCCTATTAAATATCAAGCAAAAAAACCCCAAACTATATACTAATATGCGAAGAAGATGAATAAAAGAAGAATAGAAATAGGCCCTCTGAGAATTGAAGGGAGATTAACGAATGAAAAAAAAAAAAAAAAAACAAAAAAAGGAAATTTGCAACATACTGGCAGAACGATATAAGAGAGAATTCACCCCTAGAATAGATAATGAAGATAATATATAATAAGAAGATAATGAATATTTAGCTGACATAGAAATTAATGAAGCTGATATTGTTGCAATGGCAAATTAAATGAAATTAAAAATGGAGCTGCTGCAGGGCCGGATGGAGTCCCTGCTATTTTGTTAAAGAAAGTAGTTCATTCTATCGCAAAGCCACTTGCAATATTATTAAGACAAAGTGTAGATACAGGCAAGATTTATGATGAGCACAAATTAGCATATATCACCCCTACTTTCAAAAGTGGATCAAGACTAGAGGCAAGTAATTATAGGCCTGTGAGTCTAACATCACATATTATGAAAGTGTATGAAAGGGCAATGAAGAAAAAATATTATGAAACATTTAATAAAAAATAATTTGTTTAATATAGGACAACACGGTTTCGTACCCGGAAAAAGTACACAAACCCAACTGTTAGTCCACCGTGAGAACATATTAAAAAATATGAAAAGCGGAAATGAACAGATGTGGTTTATCTAGACTTTGCAAGAGCTTTTGACAAAGTAGACCATAATATATTAGCAAAGAAAATTAGAAAACACAATATCGTAGATAAAGTAGGAAGATGGTTAAAAGAATTTTACACAACAGAAATCAGATAGTTATTGCAAACGATGAGAAATCGGATGAAACCAAGGTAATATCCGGTGTGCCACAAGGTACGGTGCTAGCTGCAATATTGTTTGTTATTATGATTGAAGACATAGACAGTAATGTTAAGGATTCGGTAGTGAGTAGTTTCGCTGATGACACAAGAATAAGTAGAGAAATTACTTGTGATGAAGATAGGAACGCTCTACAAAGAGACCTTAACAAAGTATATGATTGGGCAGAGGTAAATAGGATGGCGGGGTATTTAACTCTGATAAATTTGAATCAATAAATATGGAGACAGAGAGGAAAGCTATATGCATATAGGGGACCTAATATGAGACAATCACAAATAAGGAAGCAGTTAAAGACCTTGGTGTGATGATGATAGGAAACCTGTTATGCAATGATCAAATAGCAATTCTGTTGGCAAAATGTAAAGCAAAAATGGGAATTTGTTACGGCACTTCAAAACACAAAGAAAAAGCTGAACACTGATTATGCTTTATAAAACATATGTTCGTAGTCCACTTGAATATTGCAATATGATATGGTACCCACACTATCAAAAGGATATTGCACAATAGAGAGTGTACAAAGGTCCTTTACAGCTAGAATAGAAGAAGTTAAGGACCTAGGACTACTGGGAAAGACTACAAATCCTTAAAAATTATTATAGTCTAGAAAGGAGAAGAGAACGCTACATGATAATTCAGGCATGGAAACAGATAGAAGGAATAACAGAAAATATCATGGAACTAAAAATATCAGAAAGAGCAAGCAGAGGTAGATTAATAGTGCCCAAAACTATACCAGGAAAAATAAGGAAAGCACACAGGACATTAATCCACTACGCACCAGCATCGATAATGCAGCGTCTATTCAATGCGTTGCCAGCTCATCTGAGGAATATAACAGGAGTGAGCGTAGATGTGTTTAAGAATAAGCTCGACAAATATCTAAACTGCATCCCAGACCATCCAAGATTGGAAGATGCAAAATATACCGGAAGATGTACTAGCAACTCTCTGGTAGACATTAGAGGCGCCTCACACTGAGGGACCTGGGGCAACCCGAACGAACTGTAAGGTCTGTAAGGTAAGGTCTGTAAGGTCTCATTTTTATGTAGTGGCAATCTTGTTTAATGCATCTCTCACTCTCTCCTGTCGTGTATTTTTTATATTAATGATTACCTTTGATCAAATTCTCTCTCTCTCTCTCTCTCTCTCTCTCTCTCTCTCTCTCTCTCTCTCTCTCTCTCTCTCTCTCAGACGCCCACAACAGTGTTCAGTGACATTTGAATTGATTTCTTGTTTGAGAGTTTTCTAAGCAATGTAATTACTCTGGGGTTCAACTTATATGTACCTCGTTAATCTCCATTTTCTCTACTTCTGTAGGCTGCTCAATCGAGCAGCCTCCTCCTTACGGGTTGCTCAGAAGAGCAAAAAGCTGGTCTGGCATAAGGCCAACCTGATTAAAAAGCAGAGCCTTCAGTTGTAATTGTAAACACCTCGCTGTGCTGCTTCTCCTCCTCAGCCATCACTTTGGGAAACAAAGAGACATTTGTCTCGTTGTTCTGGAAAGTCAGGTTTCTAGGTTTACTGCTATTGAAATCGGTCCCTGTTGGTAATATTTAAAAAACTTTAAAAACTAAAACAAAGTTCCATGTTTTTAACAGCTGGAGAAGCGCCTCAGTGGTGTGGTCGGTGTGGTGATGGCCTGCCACCTCGGTTGCTGCGAGTTCGATTCTCGGGCATTCCATCGAGGTGTGAGAGAAGTGTATTTCTGGTGATAGAAGTTCACTCTCGACGTGGTTCGGAAGTCACGTCAAGCCGTTGATGAATAACCACTGGTTCCATGCATCGTAAAAACACCACACAAACAAACAAACAATTAACAGCTGCTGATAATTAGGAATGCTTATAAGCTCAGGGTAGTTTAACAGCCTTGATAACAAGCCTTGTAAAAGGACCGAACCTTAATTAAGGAAGTTGGCAGCAAACTTCAGCAGTGTAATGCAGGTGTCAGGTGGTCACAATAAAGGCTGAAAAGGAGCAGAGTGAGATTGAATGAGTGACTTCAGAAATATCCCCAATGATTATTAATCGTTACGTCTCTCGCTGTTGTGGGGTGGAATAACAAATGTAAACCTCTGAGGTCATTTGTTGCGGAAAGGGAAATTGAGAGTGAAAAGGGTTTAAAAGATGTAACAGAAGGAAAACCTCAAAGCAGTTGCACTCTGAAACAGTTGTTAGGAGAGGGTGGAAAGCAAGGTGGAAGTAAACGAATATGAGCGGAGGTACAGTAAAATGAACGAAAGAGGTTGCAGGTAGGAGCCAAAGGGATGATGCAAAGAACCTTACGTAATGCCTACAGTCCACAGCATGTGGCGCACTAACGACGGTACTTCCCTACGGGGCTCACTGTTGTTAACAGCAGCCTTATTTAGTCTTTTAAAGCTACAAAACAATAATATAGTCAGTGGGTACATTATTTACTTCACGTTGTTCTTCTTGTATATGTTTGCGTTGTAACAGACGCTAGGATTCTGGTGTGCCTCAAAGAGGCCCGGGCAGCCAAATAGGTGGTTTGTAGTTCGTAAAAGCTTCGGAAAAATAATCAGTAGTAGGAGCCGTAGTCCCCATATTGGGGGTAGTGCCGTAAGAGCACGCCATGCGGTGCACTGTAGGCAATACTTAGGATCTTCGCAGCGTCCCTTCGGCCCGTAGCTGCAACCCCTTTCATTCCTCTTACTGTACCTCCGTTCATAATTTCTTTTTACTTTCCACCTTCTAACAATTGATCCATAAAGTTTAGTATATCCACGTTTAACCAGACAACTGAGCTGATTAACAGCTCTCCCAGGATTGGCCTGAAGGATTAGATATTTTTTACGTGGCTAGGGACCAGTTGGTTATCTACCAACGGGACCTACAGCTTATTGTGGAATAGAGATATTTGTGAAATGAGGACGGTATTTGTGGTAAACAAATGTGTTTTTATAACTGAAAAACTAAAAGAAATTCACGTAACAGAATATTTTCCAAGAAAAATATTAGATAAAAAGAAAATTTCAGGAAACGCAAAAAATTTTGGTGAAATGGAATTGTGCTCCTGAAATATGGAGATGTTCGTGAAATGGTGAAAAAGAGTTCACGAAACAGCTTTTGCGAAAGCGCCTTTGGCCATGATGAAGGCGCTTGACGAATCATCTAGTTGGTCGGGAAATGAATTTCACATCACGAAACAGAGGAAAGAGTCTCACATTTAATGAAGATTTTCTGGGAGAGGTAGAAATAGAATATGTCTGATCTGAAGGATTTCTGTAAAAGAAAGCTATTGAGATGACATTGTCTGTCTGTCCGCACTTTTTCTGTCCGTCACTCAGATCTTAAAAACTAGCGAGGCTAGAGGCCTGCAAATTGGTAGGGTGATCATCCACCCTCCAATCATCAAACACACCAAATTGCAGACCTCTAGCCTCAATACTTTTAATTTTATTTAAAGTTAACCATAATCGTGCGTCTGGCAACTATATAGGACAGGCCACCACCGGGGCTTGGTTAAAGTTTCATGGGCCACGACTCATACTGCATTATACCGAGACCACCGAAAGGTAGATCTATTTTCGGTGGCCTTGATTATACGCTGTACAGAAAACTTGTTCGGCGCACTTTTCTGTATTTTTGTATAGCCACACTCGTTTATTCTCTCTCTTTCATTCTTGGCTACGACCCTCAACAGTTGATTGCCCCCCCAGGCACATAGCTCTATACTTTGGCCAGAAGAGGCTCAGTGTAAGGAATCGCTTATAATCATTATTCATCGTCTTGAGATCGTGACACCGATGCACCCCGCGTAGTGCACAGTAGGCACTACTTAAGGGTTTGTTTGCATCGTCCCGTAGGACCTGTTTGAACCTGTTTATTTAGTATTTTACCTCCATTCCCGCTTCCTTCCTTCCTTCTTTCTCGCCAACCTCTTTATTATTTCTTAGTGTAAATGTTGGTTTTTTCCCTAATTTCGACTTTGGATCCCTGTACTTCGTACATTATTTTTCCTGCACTTCTTTATTTTGCTGTCCGACCTCTCTAACTCCCTTTCACTGTCATATGCGGAATGGCTGAAAGTGCCCCAGTTTTGGCTTTTTTCTAAATTTGATCTATATTTTTTTCGTTAATTCATTGGTTTTGGATCAAATTTACGAGAGAGAGAGAGAGAGAGAGAATGTAATGTAACAAAGATGAGTCAAGTGTGTACATATTGTACATTTTACTTATTTTTTTTCTAACTACTACATTATATAACTATTTATCAGCAGGAAAGTTACTTGTAATAGCAACTTGAGAAAGCCCTTCTTTATCTCATCAACATGATAAAAACCACTTTATCATTGTGTCACCTTCCGTCAGTTCTCAACTCCTGTTCTTGGGTGAGTCATTGTTCCAATCATCCGCTAATCTCGCTCCTTCTTCATTTTATCTCTCGCCGGAATGAGCCTTTTCTTCAGGGGAAGGAAGAGGATGAGGGAAGATTATAATTTCCCGGGAAGCATGACTCATCCCAACGGAAATGAGTAAGGAAGGTATCAGTAAATGACGACTAGAAAAAGAAGTAGGAGAGAGAGAGGGGGGGGGGGGGGGGGGTAGCCAATTATTTATTGTTGATTCACAATACATACAAGTAGACTTCTAGTTTACATATCTTAATGTTTAATTTTCGATTGCGTTGGAGAGAGAGAGAGAGATGGGGGGGAGGTCAAGTTCTTAATGTTTAATTTTCAAATGCATTGGAGAGAGAGAGAGAGAGAGAGTGTGGTACCCAATTATTGAATGTTGATTCACAATACATACAAGTAGACTTGTAGTTTAAATATCTTTAATGTTTAATTTTCCATTGCATTGGAGAGAGATGGAGGGGGAGGGGGGAGGCAAGTATTGAATATATATGTTGATTGAAAATGAGTACAAGAAGACCCCTTATTTAAGAATTCTTAATGTTTAATTTTCAATTGCATTAGAGAGAGAGAGAGGTCAGATATTTTTTATATGTTAATTCACAGTAAGTACTGGGTGACCTCATATTTAAGTAGCCGTAATGTTTAATTTTTCAAGTGCATTGGAGAGCGAGAGAGAGAGAGGTCAGGCATTTGTTAAAAATATGTTTATTCATAGTAAGTACAAGGTGACCTCATAATTGTTTAAGTAGCATTAATATTTAATTTTCAATTGCATTGGAAACAGAAAGAGAGAGAGAGAGAGAGAGCGATTACCTTTGGCATTCAGTCTCACTAAAAACGAGCAAGTATCCTTATGCAACTGAGGAGCGTTGGCGCAAGAAAGCTACTTTTTTTTTCCCTGGGGTATTTTTCCTTCCGGTGATCGACTGCGGACTCTTCCCTATTTTATTATCCATGACGTATTTGGGTTGAATTTCCGCTGCAGATTCTTGAGAGGTGTGTCAATGTCACCTCGACTCGCTGCTGCGTAGTTATCTCTGTATAATGAAGCGCATTGTTTATGCACATATTTACTTTATTTCTGTGTAACAATTTATTACCAGCAATGAACTCCATGTTTGAAATGGCTGACATGCAGCACGAGGTCAGTTTGTCATACCAATGGCTCCACAACTCTTTAAGTTTAAAATGGCCGACGCTCAGCCAGCGGTAAATCTATCACACCATTGGCTACTCTAAAGGTATAGGAGTTAAGGTACTTTGGTCGGAGCTTCTTGGTGGTAAATTACGTCTTATATTATCGTCTTTATCGGCATGGAACTCTAGCAATTATAATAATATACAATAACGATTAAAATAATACATTTAATTTCACTGTTGGGTTTTATGCTTCATTTTAACAAATAGTCACTAAACAAAAAAGTTTGTAGACTGTTCGGACGGAGTCTCTCTCTGATCCCCACTCTACCGGAAAGAAAACCATTATTACAGCTCGCTCTCTCTCTCTCTCTCTCTCTCTCTCTCTCTCTCTCTCTCTCTCTCTCTCGTACATTTCTTTTCTCACATGAAAATGCTAAATATTTTTTCTGTGAATCTCTCTCTCTCTCTCTCTCTCTCTCTCTCTCTCTCTCTCTCTCTCTCGTCAAATCTATCTCTACATACATAAAATCCTAGTCTCTCTCGCTCTCTCTCTTCTCTCTCTCGCTCATCTCTCCTCTCTTCTCTCTCTCTCGTACATTTATTTTCTCACATGAAAATGCTAAATATTTTTTCTGTGAATCTCTCTCTCTCTCTCTCTCTCTCTCTCTCTCTCTCTCTCTCTCGTACTTGTATTTTCTCACATAAAAATCCTAAATGTTTTCTCTCTCTCTCTCTCGGTTATTCACCTCGAAGAGCAAGAAATTCAACGTTTCGGTGAAATTCCTATCATGCGTGTTGATTGTTAGAAAAAATAGTAAAAAATGGGCGGATAAAACCGAGCGCAAAAACTCAAGAATGTAAATTACTCACTCTTGATGTTGATGATAACAAAGAACGATTTTTAGGATATATATATATATATATATATATATATATATATATATATATATATATATATATATATATATATATATATTATATATATATATAATATATTATATATATATATATATATATATATATATATATATATATATTATATATATATATATATATATATATATATATATATATATATATATATATACATATACATGCATATGTATATATATCAAACAGTACCATAGGTATAAAAATTAGAGACGGGGACTTTAGGTCCTGACCGGTTTCGGCTTTATTTCCAAGCCATTGACCGATACATAGTGCTAGAAATCATTACATATACACTACAGTGACAGTAATGTCTCTGTAATATATTATATGTGATTTCTAATTCTGTATGTCAATCCTTTGTTCAAATACCGTTGAAACCGGTCAGGATCTAAATCCTGTCTCTTATTGTTCTACCGGTTGTATTGTATGACCAACGAATCACCTGCGCCTCAGTGGCGTGGTCGGTATGGTGTTGGCGCACCACCTCGGTGGCCGAGAGTTCGATTCACCGGCATTCCATTGTGGTGTGAGAGATGTGTATTTCTGGTGATAGAAGTTCACTCTCGGCGTGGTTCGGAAGTCATGTAAAGCCGTTGGTCCCGTTGCTGAATAACCACTGGTTCCATGCAACGTCAAAACACCATACAAACAATCACAAACCAACGAATCACGTGGTCAAGTTTTATTCACATATGTGAATGCATGTGTGTGTGTGTGTTTGACTTTAAATCACGAAGAAATTAAAAAACATGATAATTATACGAACAAAGGTACAACTACGAAGAAAAATTGAAACACTGGAGATGCTCCAGTGCTTCAATTTTCCTTCGTGGCTGTACCTTTGTTTATATATATATATATATATATATATATATATAGATATATATATATATATATATATATATATAATGTGTGTGTCTGTGTACACATACATACACCAACAAAATCATTAAAAATGTATATTTATCTTTCGGAGGGACAGCTTCCCTTAATTCCCTGTTCAGACAGAATCTAAAACTTTTTTTTCTTTTCCACATTTGCTGACGAATGCAGCTAAGATATGAAAGTCCCGCGTGACCCCAGACAAAAGAGGAAATATCGGATTCCCATCAGCACTTTTCATTTTCGCACTGAAGGCTCGCGCTCCTATTCTTGAACGAAAGTCGTGTTAGAAATGTACGATAATTCAACAGAAAAAATCCCTAAGTATCTCGAAACAAGGTTATGAAGACTGTTAATTCAGATAGAATATATTATGGAGAAATGAATTGTACACAATTACGCTGTAATTCATCAAAACGTACTAGAAATTTCAATGACGCATCATGTGTTGAAAATATTGGAAATGTACCTGGGTAATGTACTCATTCCGACAACATTACTCTCTCTCTCTCTCTCTCTCTCTCTCTCTCTCTCTCTCTCTATCTCTCTCTCTCTCTCTATATATATATATATATATATATATATATATATATATCTATATATATACATACATATATATATATATATATATATATATATATATATATATATGTATGTGTGTGTTATATAAACATATATGTTTGTGTGAATGTACAATATGAAGACAATTACTTGCTGTGTCATTGAGAGTTTTTTTAATTGTCCTGTGAAATTTCTCAAGTGTTCGTAAACATTATCATAAGTCCCAATATTACAACAGTGATAAAAACCCTTAAACTGACTCCTTTGTTGGCTAACCCCTTAAAGTGTCTCCTTTGTTGGCTAACATTCCCCTGTGAAGATTCTTACGCGTCACCGAAGTCTTAGAACTTGACGTCTAACTTCGATGGGAAAGTGCAAAGTCCTGCGTTCCTTTACCAGCGTTGTGTAGGAATGAGTCATTCGCGTATCCTATTTCACACGGGATAGGTAGATATGGGAGGCGAAGGATTCTGTCCGTGCGCTGAACCATGTCATTCAAAAGGGCATGGTCACAGCCCGTGGAACGAGAGACGCCGTGACGTCATTGCCGAGGCGTTGTTATTTACTCAAAGCTGCGAGACTGACAGTAGGTATGGGGAGTCCCGAAGGCATCGTTACCAATTTAGTGGAGCTTCACACATACGCCGATGCATTAACCATGAATTGTAGTTGTCATAGTAATGCAATGATGATAAGATTGTTCTAATATGTATATATACTACAAATAGATACGCTAATTTCACTTATTGCAACGATTTTGGAGGGTAAACACATACCAATTGGCAACAATGCCCGGGCCGGAGGTACTTTGCGCCTGATAGTATTTTGTTGAGAAGGGAATGTTTTGCTTACTGTATTCCCTCTTACTTATTCCTAATGAATACCATATTCCTGGGAAACTTGAATTTCAAGTCAGTGGCCCCTGTGAGCTTGTTCTATATGAATAGGATTCGTCTGTTGAATAATAATAATAATAATAATAATAACTTTAACTCAAGGAAACATCAAAGTAGTTTATTTATAATAATATAATTTTGCTTCAAAACATGCTTAAGACAATCTTGTGGTTTATGCTTGTACTGTATGCTTCACCTCATTGCCTTCGGGGAAAAGCATGAAATGCGTCTCCTTACTGTTGGTGGAACAGGAATGAGATAAAACCAAAGATGTTAGTGCTTTAAATCCACTGTCATTCCCTAAGTCTGTGCAGTAGAATGTTTGATCCCACTCTATATTCCCTCTTAGGTTAGAGGTTCAAATCCCCAAAGAGGAAGTTTGTCTTTATTTATTATTAATATTAACAGTAGCAGTAACAATGAGAAAAATTCTTATTGTAATTTCCCCTTATAAGATACAATATGTTTCCTTGTTGTCAGTTTTTGCTTACTCCATACAAACTACTTTCTTGTTGTTGTAAGTAACATTGCGCATCCGTTAATGCAATTATTATTGCTGCACGACATGGAAGCTCAGAGGGAACTTGTCTTCTGAAAGCTCAAATGTTTATGTTGAGTTTAATGAAAAATGATAAATAAGTGTCACCATTCCCAGAAGAGCAGAAAAACATGTAGCCTAACAAGAATAAAAAACACCTCCTAACCAAATAATTAACAGAGTCAAGCATTCAGGCATAAAATTCAGATACTGATAGAAGAGGAAGGTTGATCGTTACTGAGGCGTGCAACGAAACAGTAGCAGTCTGTTGCAAGCGGCAATGTTTGCAGCGAAGTCCGAATTCCATTAGCGTAAGAAAAAGTAAATGACAGTAACCAGAGGCCACGCAAGATAATTGTGTTCTGTAGATTGTGATATTATGTAGATTAAGTCATTAAACACAATGCGTCTGTCACGCTCTCAAGTCAGGATATAGGTCAGTTCTGTGTTTGGACGAATAATGCATTATTAAGTGGTGCAAATTGTTTGTGTTTACTGCACAATGCAGGTCACTGCCTTGTATTTGGAAAGGGAGGAGCCGATCTAGTTCCACGTCCTATTGTTCCCAATCGCAGGACTATATTTTTTTTTTTTTGCTTGTGTATATTTATACACACACCTACGTACATAATTATACAGGGTGTCCATAATGTCCCAGTACCATTACAAGTATTTATTGCTCAGAAACCGTATAACATAGAGGAATGCAGTTTTTTTTGTAGAATGAAGTGCTCTGAATGTAAACTTGAGGAAATGCAGAACATTCTACTAAAACTGCATTACTCTGTTATATGGTTTCTGAACAATAAATACTATAGTAATGGCACTGGGACTTTATGGACACCCTGTATATATACGCCATTATTAATAATTATAATTATATATATATTAATATATATATATATATACATTAATATTATACACTATTTACATATATCTTTTATGTTGCGGATATTTCTTTGTCTGCAGTGAAAGAAAGCGCGTTGCAGTGATTGTTTTTTCTATCAGGGATAGCACTTATTGGTATATGATTACACACACACGCACGCACACACACACATATATATATGTCAATATAGTATAGGAGTGGGTGTGTGCATGTTTCTGTTTCTTCTTTTGAAACCAACTTTGGTAAAAAATATTTCTTTTAATGTTATTTGGGCTGCTTAAATTTGACCTTGTTTTAATGGTAGATTATTTTCGGATACACAAATAGATTATGCGTGGTGAGGTGTGTTTTGTCTGGTCTTTGTTCAGGTTCTAAAGAATAAAGCTGATTTACTAAAAAGTCAGTGTTTTTTTTTCTTTTTTTTTTCTTTTTATTTTTTTTTTAAGGTTGGTTGAATGAATGTCATGAAAAGTTCACTCTCCGTTGATTCTCTGTTAATGATATTGTTTATTTATTTGTTTCGCTCTGGCTGTTCGATTAAAATGTCACTTGTAAAAGTGGATACATGGTTTGTAAAGGGAAAAGAATTTTTAAACAGTTATATGTATATTTATTTGTTTGCTTTTGGCTTGTGTTCGATTTAAAATTCACTTTGTAAAAAGTGGAGGGGATTACATGGGTTTTTTAAAGGGAAAAGAAAGGAGGGAAGAAAAAAACAAAGAAAAAGAAAAAATAAGAGAGAAAAAAAAAAGAATTTTTTATTTTTTTTAAACGAGTTATATGTTTAACTATATATATATAATACATATGTGTGTAATCTATAAATATATGTATATTTTATATTGTGCATACATATCTTTTAATATATATATATTAATATATATATATATATATATATATATATATATATATATATATATATATCTTTATGTATATTAATACGATTGTACCTGGGAGTGCGCAACTGTGGAGGATAGCCTGAAATGATCTGACAATGGCCTGGGCAAGGATGGGCAACCCTATGCAGAAATTACAGCTGAGGGCCTGCTTCAGAGTAGGTAATCGTTATGTAAATGCTAAGATTAGCTTAATTAATTATAATTACACTCTCAAATCACATTAGAAAGAAAGGATAATACCCCCTGGGTTCAAAGGGGACATAAGGGTCCCGTAACACAGATAAATAGTCAACAAAGAATTAGATCCTGAAGTTGATGACCTGGTGACCGGAGCATGTGGAGCGTAGGAGGAAAATGGTGGGGGGGGGACAGGTTTCCCCTGAGCACATGAAGTGAAAATCCAGAATCCACAGCTCCTCAATTGCGAGCCTGTAACGAGAGCATTTGGGGGACTGAGCAGGGTGCATAAGACATGTGTTCGATGATCGAGGGGTTTGTGTACTAAGGTACCGAACAACTCGATCTCAAATAAGAATAAGTTATGTCACAGATCACTTACGAAGAAAGAATCGAAGTTACTGATTATTTACTTAGAAAGAATGTGCGTTACCTAACACTGAGGCACTCTTTGGCAGATGGCCTACAACAATATACAATTATAATACAATACAAGAATCACTCGGGAAGATGGGAAGGAAATTAAATTGGAGACGGGAGATGAGGCTGACTGCAAATAACCTTGTAATTTGCACATTACTTTCTGTCGGAGATGGGCTTCACCCTCCCTAAGGCGTCAGTGGGGTAGGGATATGTGGAATACCACAAAAGGCTAGCAAACAGACTGTCTCGAGGGAAGTAGCTCAGAGAAGGGCAGGAAAGAGTCTTAGGTGTTCTCAGGGTGTTTCGTCGTTGTTGTTGAAGATTAAGCCAGCCTTGTGCTGGCATGGGCTCTTGCTCCTAGAACAGCCCGTAACAATGACAGGCAGCTCTAGGAGCAAGAGCCGTGCCAGCACAGGCTGTATCGTTGTTTGTTGTTGAAGAATCAAGCTGGTTAAAATTGTGCCAGCACTGGGCTCTTGCTCCCCGTAGAGCAGCTGTATGAAAGTGTTTCGTTTCGCGTTCACCCCCTTATCCGCCTCGGAGAGGGTTCGCCAGGATCTTGGTAGATGGCGTTGCCTGTCCCTTGGCGCCTTTTTCGCTACGAAAAAGGTGACCTGGGCTTTAAATATGGCAGCTGGAACGTCCTCACTCGGCAGTGAGATAGGCCCTTGGGTGAATTTGCTCTTCCAAGCCAGCTAATCTGCAAATACAAGGCACTGGCAGTCAAACGACAAGAGGTGATTAAGGATTAATTTCTTTGTATGAGACAAAGGGGCAAATTCACCTGTGTCATTATTAAGAATGAAAAATGTAAATACTTTATTTCTTTCTGGTTTCTGATAACGACGTTAATTTGAAGAGTAAATAGCGTAGATTAAGGTACCCTTATTACATTATATATGTATATATATATAGATAAGATATAATTATAGATATATATATATATATATATATATATATATATATATATATATATATATATTATATATATACAACACGCCTCACCACACACAACAACACACACAACACATATATATACAAAAATAATATATATATTTATTAATCTAGAATATATATATGCTTATATATGTATATAGTATGTGTTTTCGCCTCTTTGGCTGTTTATGTGATCGCGTGGTGGCGTCTGCTAGCACATGTATATTTAGCAAAACATGTATACAGTCATACAGTTCGTTGGCTTGCTTGTAAGGCCACAGCATAGCCAAATGGCGCTGGTGTCATTGCTACAGTAATGTTGGAAATACCTGGAAAATTCCCGAGGCTCAATCAAACGGTATAGAAGTGAGAGAGGTGTAAATGACGTAGTTTTCAAAAGTTTACCCAGACATGCTCTCTCGGACAAAAAGATTGAGATAAGTAACTAGGTTGTAGACATTGCCATTAACATTCATTATGTATATTTATATTATTATATATTATAATATAATATATATATATATATAATATATAATAAATATTATATTTGTATGCATATACACGTGTGTTGTATTATAAATATATATATACAACAACGTGTATATATATATATGTAGTATATATAGTTATATACTATAATTTTAATGGAGTCTTCAATGATATTTCATGATGAACAAGACGATTTCCTCCTCCACAAAACATCTGAGTAAGTGATTTATTCAATAAAAATCACCTTACTCAGATGCCTTAGCTTGTTTCTAATATGTGTTTACTTATGTTTTTAATAAGTGTATAGAGTAGTTTAACATTCTAAAGGAAGCTTTTGCTTGTTAATTTTTTTTTTTCATACTTTACTTTTCCATTTCCAAGTAGAACAAATTATTTACTATATTGCTTGGTAAGTATATAATCTTTTCCAGTGTTGTAGGGAATTTCAAATTAGTTATATATATATATATATATATATATATATATATATATATATATAATATATATATATAAATATAATATATATATATATATATATATATATATATAATATATATATATATATATATATTATATATATCTGCAACTGATCCTTGGAAAACGGAGTCTTAATAGAAATAGTAAAGCCAGTACTTGTACATAAAACGTCCTTTATGTAGTTGCTACTACTACCGGTTTCGGAGTAACTGTCACCATCGTCATGTCTGACAACAAAACCACAGAAAGAAAGACTAAAGAATCACTAAATCACAAACGATCATTAGAATACAATAATGTTACACAAAAGGTTATATATATATACATAAAAAATGTAATGTGAATGCAGAATGAAAAAACGAAACAAAGCAATATTAAAATAAATAAATACCTGCATCAGAAGGCATGCAAAAACACACACTAAAAATGAAAAACACAGCACCTTTTGTGTAACATTATTGTATTCTAATGACTCTTTGTGATTTAGTGATTTTCAATTTTTCTTTCTGTGTTTTTGTTGTCAGATCTGATGATGGAGACAGTTAATCCGAAACCGGTAGTCTTAACTAATTATAGGATGTTTTATGTACAAGTACTGGTTTTACTCTCTCTCCCTCTTCTTCCTCTCTCTCTCTCTCTCTCTCTCTCTCTCTCTCTCTCTCTCTCTATAATTATAATATAATATATATATATATGTATATATATAATATATATATATATATACATATAATTATGAGGTACATCTCCCAATGTATTTCCTTATTTATTCTGGTATATTTGACATTTCAGTCCTGTAAAAGTACCAGAAACAATGCTCTCTCACATCGGCCCTTTTAAAAAAAATGTTTTTAACCTTCGCTAAAATGACAAATATCAAGGAACCCGTCACGAGCAGTGACGAAGGTCGCTCCAAACGGTCCTGGAACAATGAAGTCTTCCAAGAACGGTTTATAAACCTCAGAGCCGAAAGAAGTAAGATGCAGGAGTCAATCTAAGCCTCGTGGAGTCGTAACGAAGATTGGCAGTTGGGGGGAATAGCTTTGTTTGTTTGCTTGTTTGTATGGTGTTTTTACGTTGCATGGAACCAGTGGTTATTCAGCAACGGGACCAACGGCTTTATGTGACTTCCGAACCACGTTGAGAGTGAACTTCTATCACCAAAAAATACACGTCTCTCACTCCTCAATGGAATGGCCGAGAATCGAACTTGCGACCACCGAGGTGGGACGCCAACACCATACCAACTATGCAACTAAGGCTCTGGGGAAGAGCTTTGAACGATCTTAACGAAAGGCTCGAAATGCAAAGGGAATAGGTTTGATTGAGATTGGTATTGGTTGAATAAAAGTTGCGAAATTTACGGAGGAGACTTTAAATCTTGGGACGATCTTTAAGAGAGTACGTTAGAGCTTTCACAAATCTCTACAAAGAGCAAGTCACATCTTTTGCAAGTCTCAAAGCATACATTAGAGCTTGGCACAATATCAACGAAGAGTGCGTTAGAGCTTGGTGCTACCTCTACTTTAGGGGACGTTTGTCCTTTTACAAATCTCAGTACATAACATCTTTTGCAAATCTCAAAGCAAACGTTGGAGCTTGGTACGTTCTCAAGTCATGAGCGGACGTACGTTAGAGCAAAGTACGATCGTCTGTGGGCTTTGTTAATAAAAGAAATAAAAAAGACGCTTTATTCTTTAATGTAAATATGTTATTAGAATTAGGTGAGATGGTCTATGCATGATAAATGAATTTTAGTAAAGGAATAAAGAGGCAATTGGATATTCTAACAAGGTGTGATCCGATCTCCAGCTTACTCAGGATGCGTGCAAGATTTTCCCCTCATGCATAAGTTGTAAACATTATATTAGTAAGTTTACATAAATTAAAACATTTTAAAATCTACGGTCAAATAGAGCCTTGTTTCACCAACGAAAATTAAAATAAATATGCTATATTTTATTAGAAATAATTTTCCTCTACATACACATTATTTATTTTTTTTATATTTTCTTTCTAATAAGTAAATTATAGATAAACTATCTTAAAATCTCTGTATCGTTAACTCAACGCAAAACACCTTTTACAGACCTTTTTAGGCTCTTCCATAAACCTGTTCTACCCCTCCAAATAAGAACAACAACAAAGTAGTTTGTAGGCTTACTACCCGAATAAGCGAAAAATTACCTTGGTTCAAATGGGATTGGAAAATTTTAGTTGTTTGTATGTGGACATTAAGCATATGTAGAGCACTCTATTTGATTAAATAAAGTAACGTATGCAGAGAGAGAGAGAGAGAGAGGATATTATATCATGTAGACAACCAATATAACGTATTCGCATGGGCAAGTGTATGTTGCATTCCTGTCTGAAGTTTGCACGGAAACAAAATGTATACGATGGTATGTTGGAAGTCCCACTGGGCGACCATTATACAAAACCAAATGGCAAATGTATTTTCTCTTTATCAATCCTCCGAAGAGGGGGTGGCGGTACTGCCGTCAGTGCACCTCACGCGGTGCACTCTGAGCATTATTCAAAATTCTTTGCAGCATCCCTTCGGAATCTACAGTAGATTCACACCAACCGTGCATTTGATGTCTAGGCCAGTCCCTTACGACGCTCCTGATTGGCTGCTGATAAGCCAATCACAGAGCTGGAAACTCTCAGTCTCTCACGATAGTTCACGTAGGCAGGATATATGTTACACCTCTCGTAGGGATACGTCTTTCAAAAGTATCGCTCAGGAGAGGTGAAACATATATCCTGCCTATGTGAACTCTCTCGAGAGAGACTGAGAGTTTCCAGCCCTGTGATTGGCTTATCAGCAGCCAATCAGGAGCGTCGTAAGGGACTGGCCTAGACAGCAGATACACGGTTGATGTGAATCTACTATAGTTGCAACTCTCTTCATACCTTTTGCTGTACCTCCGTTCATATTCTCGTTCTTCCATCTTGCTTTCCACCCTCTCCTAACAATTGTTACTTGGGTCTCAGCGTTTGCCCTTTGGCCTGAATTTTATATTCAAATCATCTATCTCTACGAACACACACGTATTATATGGGATATATATAATATATATATATATATATATATATATATATATTGGGTGTGTGTGTGTGCATGTATGTATCTGTCTTTGCGTAATTAAACCAGACTTGTGAGAGATGTCAGGTGTGATGTGGTCCGGTTCAATGAGCCGTCGGATGTCTGGCAAACATGTCTGCTGATCGTGCAAGAATTTCCAGATGCGAGTGGAACTCGTCTGATCACCTCCACCCCCTCCCACCACATATTTCTCTCTCTTCTTTCTCTCTCTCTACTCTTCCTTCCTCTCCTCTCTCTATCTCCTCTCATATATATATATATATATTTATATATATATATATCTTAAATGTATGTGTGTACGTATGTATATATGTATGTATGTATTTCTAGTAAAATATGAAACGTTTTCTCCTCCTGCAAACTTCAAAATGTGAAAGTATTGGCATTTAAGCCACAAAAAAGGGCAAATAAAAGCTAACAAGAAGTACAACTAATAAAAACAAGAGGTCTTTTGAACCGCTGTCTAGATTCCGCAAGTTTTTATCAACAGACCGTTTTTTTAATCACCCTTGTTTTGTTGATCAGGTCAGCCACTGGTTACGACAGCTGCCGTGCCCCGTAAAAACTGGGCAAAAATGCCCCTTAGTACTATGACAAAAAAGGACGTAAAAAACAATAGAGAAGGGTGGGGCAGCTTCGTTTCTGTGAAAATATCTAAATAAAAATTAACAGCAAACACATGAAAAACTCAATTGGTATTTGCAGCTTGAACGGGAAGATGATCATGTCCACCACTGAGATTATTTTTAATTTTTATTTACTTATCTACTTCTATATCGTCGGGAACAGTTACTGAAACCAAACCCTAGATGAAAAGTGGCTAAGATAGAGATAGAGAGAGACTTTTAGGAAGTCTATTGAAAGCCCACATTTTTATTACTTTTTTCTTCTCAAATTTGGCACCGACGAGGTCATGAAGAATAGGAAACAAAATCTAGGTTAATGAAGTAGTAAAAAAGAGAGCGACTTTGAGTGACTATTTTCGTTATACAAGTAATTAGGTCTTTAAAAAATACTTTTAATAATAACTAGAATCGGTGAAAATGCCGAAATATATAGAATAACGAAAGGGATATTATTATTATCGGTTTGGCTGCATTCAAACACGCGAATTGAGAGGGAGAGAGATTTCAGTTTGAGAATCAATTTTAGAAAAACGTACATATAAATAGTTGCAGTGTCAGGTCAATCGTACATAGATAAAGATATATGTAGAGAGAGAGTGATAAAATATATTTATATATTTACACGAATAAGAGAGATGTAAAATATTTATATATACATTTTTTTTCATGCTGACGATTCTGTGATGGGTACAAACACCCAAAGCAAGTTCGGGTCCTGCCGAGTTAAGTCAGTGGTTTAATGGAGGTATGACCTTTGCAACGGAACTCCAGGAAAAGATTTTATTTAATAATTTTGTGTATTTGGCTTAATGTTTTGTGGATGATCTGTAGTTGAATTTGAATACGAATATATAATGTTTATAATGTTTATATGTTCACTTGGTAATTTATCTATATAGGCCAGTATTTGTGACTATGTATAGTATGCAATGTATGGTACGTATTTGAAAGTGGCAGTGGCTGTTATTTTGGTATATTTCTGGCCCCATCTGTCATTAGACGTAACTGGTTATATATTATATATATATATATATATATATATAATATATATATATATATATATATATATATATATATATCATATGTATAAATATATATAATATGTGTCTATGTATATATGTATAATATGTGTGTGTGTGTGTAATTGTGAGTGTTACTATATATACACACACACACACACACACATATATATATATATATATGGTGTATGTATGTGTGTGCAGGCAGGTGGGTGTGTAAGAAACGCGTTATATACACGTCTCTGCTTAATAATTGCTGATAGAACGTGAAACTTCCAACCATCAGGCATCGTTCTGAGCCCAAACGAGCCATACGTGGGAAAACCTCGCGGTCATCTGTAACGATTTATGGGTAAAAGTTTTAAACAGACCAATTAAAATGCATAAGGCAAATTCTGTACGGAGAGAAAGAATACTTAGGTGGAATTGGGCTCACTCCGTTAGAGGGAGGATTACCTACCTCATCCAGGTCCTCCAGATTTTGATTTTAATCTGAGGGCTGTCTTCTATTTTTGTGGGAGTGCTGATCACGCCTATCGTGATTTTTTTTTAATGTTTACCATTTTTTTTTTTTTATTATTTTCACTTTCTCTGGTTGTTACAGAAGCGTCCATGTTGTTTCTACGTTACTTGTCTGAAGAGAAGATAGAATTCTGGAGTCTTTGGTATGCAGGTGAATGAGCGAGGTATACTCGTGTATATATATATATATATATATTATATATATATATATATATATATATATATATTATATATATATATATATAATGCGAGTGTGTATGTGTGTGCATTATGTATTTGAAATGAATACACATACACATATGTGTATACATATGTATATATATACATGCATATAAATATCTTAATATATATATATATATATTATTATATATATATATATATTATTTATGTATGTATGTAATTTTGTTTTGATGATCCTTCAGAGATAGCAAACACTGAGTTCCTGCATTGTTGAGAGAGAGAGAGAGAGAGAGAGAGAGAGAGAGAGAGAGAGAGAGAACGCCACCCGTAATGAATACTGGAATAAGTTATGCCTTAAAGAGAGAGGGAGGGAGGGAGGGAGAGAGAGAGAGAGAAAAGAACCTTGAATGCTTCCGGCTGCGTGTGTGCGTGTGTGTGTGTGTGTGTAGGAGAGAGATTTGATGAATCAAGTATATTAGGTGTTATTATTTTGCGACTTAAGAATGGAATATTGAAATGTCAGGGGTAACTTAGCTGCCAGGTGCCGTTTGTATGTTGATGAGTGGAGGAGGAGGAGGAGTGGGTTTGGAAGCGGTTGTTTTTATGTCATTTTATTTTATTTTTTGTCGTTGTTGTGAATTTTCCTTTGTTGTTTTGATGATAAGTAGGGACATGGCCTTGGAGGATAATTTGTATTGTGTATACATATATATTAAATAATATATTGATAATTATATAATTATTATTATAGTATATGTGTGTGTGTGTGTGTGTTTGTGTGTATGTAGTTAGTAAGACCTGTCTCCTTGAAGGAGTGTTGCAAAAGAAAAGAACAGCAGTACGCACTACTACCTTCATTCTTGGACTGCTAATTTATATTACTTCAGTACATTGCTTTTCTCTCTCTCTCTTTATATATATATATATATATATATATATATATATATATATATATATATATATATATATATATATATATATATATATATATATATATATATATATATATATATATATATATATATATAGTTTTTATCCCTGACGGACCGTAAAAAAATACATTCATAAACACGAGAAAGCGCTTGGTACTGACCTTCGCCTCTCATTTTCCTGTAGCGTTCGCTTATCCGTTGAAGTCACTTGCATCTACTGTGATTTTTAAGCGTTTTACATATATGTATGTATGTATGTATTATGGGCGTGTTTTTATGTACATGTTACGTCATTTACACGCATACCAGTAATAAACACGGCGTATAATATGTGCACGCACTCTAATCCGTTACATGCATGTATGTATACGTGTACACACACACACACACACACACACTCAGACTCACGAACTCGACACCCAAATCGGTCAAATGGGTCACGTCCCTATTAACCAAATGTGAGTAATGTGTCTTTAAATTACTGGCAAATCCTTTGTTATTTCTAATTACTTCGTGATGCGGAGAGATGGTTCTGAAATGTTATGGTTTTGCGCCGTAGAAGTCGCGGTGTTATAAGACTTTGCTGCCTCGAGGCTTCGTCTCTAAGCCCGAGGTTTTGTGACGTTTATCTGTGCATCTAGAAGTTTTGGTCCGTCTCATTTTATCTGTGCATCTAGAAGTTTTGGTCCGTCTCATTTTATCTGTGCATCCTAGAAGTTTGGTCGTCGCATTTTAATCTGTGCATCTAGAAGTTTTGGTCCGTCGCATTTTATCTGTGCATCTTATAAGTTTTGGTCCGTCGCATTTTTATCTGTGCATCTAGAAGTTTTTGGTCCGTCTCATTTAGTATGTGTGCATTTAGAATTTTGTCCGTCGCTCTTTTATATGTGCATTAGAAGTTTTGGTCCGTCGCATTTTATCTGTGCATCTAGAAGTTTTTGGTCCGTCTCATTTTTATATGTGCATTTAGAAAGTTTTGTCCGTCGCATTTTATCTGTGCATTTAGAAGTATTGGTCCGTCTCATTTTATCTGTGCATCTAGAAGTTTTGGTCCGTCTCATTTTATATGTGCATCTAGAAGTTTTGGTCCGTCTCATTTTATCTGTGCATCTAGAAGTTTTGGTCCGTCGCATTTTATATGTGCATCTAGAAGTTTTGGTCCGTCGCATTTTATCTGTGCATCTAGAAGTTTTGGGTCCGTTCTTTTAATGTGCATTTAGTTTTGGTCCGTCGCATTTTATATGTGCATCTTTAGAAGTTTTGGTCCGTCGCATTTTATCTGTGCATCTAGAAAGTTTTGGTCCGTCGCCATTTTATATGTGCATTTAGAAAGTTTGGTCCGTCTCAATTTTTTATGTGCATCTAGAAGTTTTGGTCCGTCGCATTTTATCTGTGCATCTAGAAGTTTTGGTCCGTCTCATTTTATCTGTGCATCTAGAAGTTTTGGTCCGTCGCATTTTATCTGTGCATCTAGAAGTTTTGGTCCGTCTCATTTTATCTGTGCATCTAGAACGTTTTGGTCCGTCGCATTTATCTGTGCATCTTTAGAATTTTGGTCCGTCGCAATTTTATATGTCCATCTAGAAGTTTTGGTCCGTCGCATTTTATCTGTGCATCTAGAAGTTTTGGTCCGTCTCATTTTATCTGTGCATCTAGAAGTTTTGGTCCGTCTCATTTTATATGTGCATCTAGAAGTTTTGGTCCGTCGCATTTTATCTGTGCATTTAGAAGTTTTGGTCCGTCTCATATAAGCATCTAGAAGTTTTGGGTCCCGGTCCGCATTTTAATCTGTGCATTTAGAAGTTTTGGTTTTCCGACTCAATTTTTAATATGTGCATCTAGAAAGTTTTTGGTCCGTCGCATTTTATCTGTGCATCTAGAAGTTTTGGTCCGTCGCATTTTATATGTGCATCTAGAAGTTTTGGTCCGTCGCATTTTATCTGTGCATTTAGAAGTTTTGGTCCGTCTCATTTTATATGTGCATCTAAGAAAGTTTTGGTCCGGTCGCATTTTATCTGTGCATAGAAGTTTTGGTCCGTCGCATTTTATCTGTGCAAATTTAGAAGTTTTGGTCCGTCGCATTTTTACTGTGCATTTAAGAATAATTTTGGTCCGTCCTCATTTTATCTGTGCATCTAGAAGTTTTGGTCCGTCTCATTTTATATGTGCATCTAGAAGTTTTGGTCCGTCTCATTTTATCTGTGCATCTAGA
>NC_087215.1:27674488-27696988 GCF_015104395.2 Macrobrachium nipponense | reverse complement strand
TGTTTTATGAAATTCAAAAAAGGAATAATTAGCACAAACAACTCACATGCAATTGATAAACACAACATATAATATGTGCACGCGCACATATGTATGCATTTTTATATACATGTGTATGCGTGTACAATATTTCTTTGTCCGTCGTATTCCTTTCGCTAACTACTGCGTATTTTGTGATGAGGAGTTTTTATTTCGAAATGGAGCATATTACTCGCCCACTGAGCTGCTAAATTCACAGCAATATTGTTCACGCATGGCTGTTGGTGGCAACTCACCTGGATGATTTAACCAACTCAGCCATGTCTGGCGTCTTTGTGCAGTAATGCCGCGGTGTGACACTGCCGTTTCGTGTTTGGGTATTTATGAATATTTATGCATGAAAGATGTAAAGGTACTGGATACTGTTTATGGGTACGCAATTTTTTTTTTTTTTAAATTATATGTGTTTGGATATACAGCAGTTTTGAACTTATCTCTTGAATTCTCAATCATTCTCGATCCTTTAAATACTGATTGGTTAAAGAATGGAAGAATTTTTCTCTCTTTTCTTCGATCATCAAAAAGAATGGAAGAATTTCTCTCTTTTTTTCGATCATCAAAAAGAATGGAAGAATTTCTCTCTTTTCTTCGATCATCAAAAAGAATGGAAGAATTTCTCTCTTTTTTTTCTCGATCACCAAAAAGAATGGAAGAAGTTCCCTTTTTTTCTCGACCATCAAAAAGAATGGAAGAAGTTCTCTCTTTTCTTCGATCATCAAAAAGAATGGAAGAAGTTCTCTCTTTTTTTTTCGATCATCAAAAAGAATGGAAGAAGTTCTCTCTTTTCTTCGATCATCAAAAAGAATGGAAGAATTTTTTCTCTTTTTTTCGATCATCGAACTCAAGTTAGGAATCCCCTTAGGGCAGTAATGCCATCAGTGCACCTCACGCGGTGCACTGTTGGCATTACTTAAGGTTCTCTGCAGCGTTCCTTAGGCCTCTAGCTGCAACCCCCCCTTTTCATTATTTTTAGAAATATACTTTCATTCATATTCTCTCTTTCTACCATCTTACTTTCCACCCTCTCCTAACAATTGTTTCACAATGCAACTGCCAGGTTTTCCTCCTGTTACACCTTGTAGTCCTTTTTACTCTCAATTTTCCATTCTAGAGCCGAATGACCTCATAGGTCCCAGTGTGTGTCCTTTGGGCTAATGCACACAATGCTTGCTTGCTTTGTTTCCATAGAGCTGGTAATTACAACCAGTATATTTCATTTAAATGCATTAATTTGTGCGTGGGTGTTTGTTGTAGCGTTGGTCACGCGATCAGTGAAGTTCGGCCAACTTGCACTCGTCATTTCCTGGCTAGGTGACCATCTAGGTAAACACTTTCACCATTTATGAGACAAGATTGTAAGGCTAGCAGTCTCATCCCTAAAGGAAATTTTATGATCTGCAGATATTTAACTTTTGGGAAAATAGAGGCACATATATTACTCTATATATATGATTATATATATATAGATATATATATATATATATATATATATATATATATATATATATTATATATATATATATATATATATGATACACGCATTAAGCTACAACTGTCCTATAATATCTAATTCGCTCTGCCTCGGAATTAATATATTTTCATATATGTTAACCGAAGGGGAATTTTTCAGTTGATAGGAAATTCGTCTGCTCATGGGCTCGAACCACGGAACCAAGAATTCAGGACGTACAGTGAAGCTCTTTAGACCACAAGGCTAT
This sequence comes from Macrobrachium nipponense, assembly GCF_015104395.2. Lineage (NCBI taxonomy): Eukaryota > Metazoa > Arthropoda > Malacostraca > Decapoda > Palaemonidae > Macrobrachium > Macrobrachium nipponense. The sequence goes on along the minus strand of NC_087215.1, from coordinate 27,695,231 downwards.
CTCGTGATAGCCATGTGATCTAAAGAGCTTCACTGTAAGTCCTAAATTCTTGGTTCCGTGGTTCGAGCCCATGAACCGACGAATTCCCTATCAACTAGAAAATTCCTCTTCGGTTAACATATATGAAAATATATTAATTTCGAGGTATAACGAATTAGATATTATAGGACATTTGTAGCTTAATGCATATATATGAATCACGGTGATGTAATAAAACTCAGATGTGATAGTGTAGTGTGGAGGTGTATACATTGCACATTTACAGAATACATACAAGCAACCATATGTAATTATTTTTGCTACTGTATTTATATATTTATCCAATTTCCTAAGTATTCCTTTATATTTCCTTGCGGTTATGTGGCGAAGTCAGTTTCTCTCTCTCTCTCTCTCTCTCTCTCTCTCTCTCTCTCTCTCTCTCTCTCTCTCTCTCCTTTGTTCTTTCGTGGGTCGTATCTCCCCACATACCATTATTTCTCCCTTTATAACCACTGACTCCCCTAATTAATTAACGTTATTTTTCTTCATGAAGGGTGATTAATTAAGTGCTCTTTAGCTTCAGGCATGCTATGTTATTTGACAAACAGTGCATGCAATGCAGATCGTTATTTGACGTACGGTTTCATCGTACAGATCTTTGTTTGACAAAAAGTTTGCCTTACAAATGTTTGTTTGTTAAAAAAAACATTGTCTTATAGATCTTTTTGTTGACAAATAGTGTCTTACAAATGTTTATTTGATAAAGAAAATTGTCACAGATCTTTGTTTGATAAAAAGTTTGTCTTACAAATGTTTGTTTGTGACAAATTGTTTGTTTGATAAAAAAAAAATTGTCACACAGATCTTTGACAAATAGTCTGTCTTACAAATGTTTGTTTGATAGAAAAAAGTTGTCTTACAGATCTTTATTTGACAAAGTTTGTCTTACAAATGTTTATTTGATAAAAAAATGGTCTTAGAGAACTTTGACAAAAGTTTGTCAAAGCAACTTGACAGCAAGCACTGGTTTTCAAACAAAGATCTGTAAAACATTTGAATAAAAATTGTCACACAGATCTTTCTTTGACAAATAGTGTCTTACAAATGTTTGTTTGATAGAAAAAAAAGTTGTATTACAGATCTTTGTTTGACAAAAAGTTTGTCTTACAAATGTTTATTTGATAAAAAAAAAATGTCACAGATCTTTGTTTGACAAATAGTCTGTTTTACAGATCTTTGACAATAATATATTTTACAGATCTTTGTTTAACATTAAGTTTGTCTTAGAGATCTTCGTTTAACAAAAAATTTGCCTTTGAGATCTTTGACAAGAGGTCTGTCTTACAGATCTTTGTATTTGACAAAAGTCTGTCTCAGAGATCTTTGTTTAACAAAAAAATCTGCCTTTAAGATCTTTGTTCGACAGAAAGTCTGTCTTACAGATTTGTTTGACAAAAAGCCTGTCTTAGTGATCTTTGTTTAACAAAAAAAAGTCTGTCTTTGAGATCTTTGTTCGACAAATAGTCTGTCTTACAGATCTTTGTTTGTCAAAAGTCTGTCTTAGAGATCTTTGTTTGACAAAAAGTCTGTCTTACAGATTTTTATTCGACATACAGTGCTTGCTGGACTTTTGATTAATTGATAAACCGAGTCTATCATACAGGCTGTCGTCAGACAACCAATTCATGTTTTACAGATCTTTGTTTGACAACCAGTGCTTGCTGTTAAGTTACTGATTGACAGTTTCGGGTGCTTTGAGGTTTTCATTTGACAACAGAAGCTTGCTGTCAAGTTACTGATTGACAGTTTCGGTCTTGCGGATTTTCATTTGACAACCAGTGCTTGCTGTCAAGTTACTGAATTGACAAACAGTTTTTGTCTTGCAGATTTTCATTTGACAAACAGTCCATGCTGACAAGTTACTGATTGACAGTTTCGGTCTTGCAGATTTTTATTTGACAAAAGTGCTTGCTGTCAAGTTAACTGATTAACAAACCGTTTCTGTCTTGCAGATTTTTGCCTGCTGTCAAGTTACTGATTGACAGTTTCGGTCTTGCAAATTTTCATTTAACAAACAGTGTTTCCTGTCACATTAACTGATTGACGAACAGTTTCTGTCTTGCAGATCATTCTCTGACAAACAGCCTGGTGACAATTTAACTGATTGGCAGACAGTTACTGTTTTACAGATCTCTTGACAAACAGTGCCTGCCTAACATTCTGAGACACGTTTTACAAACGCTTTGCCATGACAGGTCTGTTTCAGGTTGTCCATTCTGCTCGCTGATGAATACCAAGCCTAGTACGTGGTACTTGGTACAGTGCATAACTTAGGTGTCGAAGGCACAATGCTTCCACAGAGTGTTAGCGCCTCAGTGGCTTGGTCGGTAGTATGGTCTTGGCCTGCCACCTCCGCGGCTGCGAGTTGGATCCTCGGGCATTCCATTGAGAAGTGAGAGATGTGTATTTCTGGTGATAGAAGTTCACTCTCGACGTGGTTCGGAAGTCACGTAAAGCCGTTGGTCCCGTTGCTGAATAACCACTGGTTCTGTGCAACGTAAAAACACCATACAAACAAACAATCAAATCCACAGATTGTTGTATAAAAAAATTTTGACCGATGCGTATGTGCAGCACAATATTCTTCATTAGTCTTGACCCTCTGCACAGATTTTTGGTTTCATAGGCACTTCGAACTACGCATATGTTACTCTGCAATAGTGCACAGATCATTATCAGGATTGCCATGATTTGCTATGTATCCAATATAGAGTATTTTAATCTTTATTATTTTAACCATGCTATTTAGGTTGTTTACAGGACCATATTTAGGGACATTCAACATACCTTCACTAATTGGTTATCTGTTGGCAAATTTGGTTTATGAGTGTGGTGTTAGATTCATCTCTTGCGTGCCCCATTTATTTGTTATACTCTTAAAGTAAGTGTAGGATGACTATATAATAACCAATGTTGTTCAAAGTTTTAGTTGAACTATTGCCTAAATATCATGCCATCACTTTACGTTGTGTATTTTTAGGATTAGCGTATGTATTTTTATTGTATTTGTTGATTTGTACGCTTATTTTTTGTTGTTGTTGTGTACTTTTAGTCTTATAGTACAATTTGTTACCGCTAAGTTATAGTTATGTTATTTTTTTTAAATTACCCACGATGCATAGCTTATGTTTCCGGTTGATTTGTCTGTCTGTCTGTCCGATGCTTACAGTAATACGCAAAATAGATGCCTCGACTTTTACGGAATTTGTATTCTTGGCGGAGATCCAGATTTAGAAAACTGACCTTTTGGATCAGGAGGGAGCTGTTTGGTCGTCAATAACTTCTTGTGGGGAAGGAGTCGGTTGGTCTGGGGTTGCTCAGCCATAGATAATTGCGGTCTCCAACACGCTTGTCATATTTATAGCTTCATTAACTGTGACTTTGTTTATTGATTATGCGTTATACGTGTTAGAGAGTTTTAATGATATAGTTTTGTGAGTGTTATATAGTTTTCCTTCTTTTCTCCTCCGCTTTTTTGAATGGCGTCGTTTCTTCAGAAAACTTAGGATGCGAGTTCATGGCCTTTTCATTCATCCGGTCGGAAAATATGCTGAGCATTAATAATAATGTCGGTAAAGATAACATCGTCCAGTTGTCAATTATTCCTCTTGGTTTAACACTGAGGATTTTTCTGTGGTACACCTGTCCAGCTACTGCAAGACTGAAAAGCAAATACAGTCAATTTTCCAGTGACCTTTCCTTCACAAATTCCAACGTTCAGCTTTCAGTGCTTCCTCATTAGTGTTTATTCCGTCTGTTCTAATAGTGAATATTTGCTCATTCTTTAGTCATTTTTATGTCAAGGGTCTACACTGACTCAATCAAATTAGTTATTATTTATGTTTCTTGACGTTTCCACCCCTGTTTTTCTTTTTACTTTTTCCAGAGCTCAATATATAAGTTGATGACCTTTCTGCGCGTTACGTAATAATAATAATAATGTTCTAAGGGGTCTACAATAATAAGAAATGTTAATAGTTCGTGTATAATTTAAAAACACTTCACAAAGCTTTCGAACCCTTCCCTTGGTTCATCTTCAGGGAAGGGTTCGAAAGCTTTGTAAAGTGTTATTAAATTATACACGAGCTCTTAGAATTTGTTTCATTATTGTGGACCCCTTGGAACATTATATTTATACTCTCGTGATGGAGAGTTTTTCCAAAATACTACTAATAATAATGATAATAATTCCAGATCTTCATAGACCCCATCGCTGTCAGTGTTCCGCGTTGTCGCTTGCTTATATTTTTCCGATGATTTTGGCTGCCAAATTTGCCGGCATTCTGATTTGTGAAGTATTCAGTACTTCCGGTTTTCATATTTCCAGGTGTCTGTCAAATGTTTCCAGTTTTATTTGCGGCGTAACGAGCTTTATCAGTATTACTTTTGCTCCAGAACTTTAGATATCAAGCGTTCCAGTACCTTCGCCTGCCAAACTTTTTCATGACCTGTGTACGTTGGATTTCTGAAGCTCATCCAACTACCATTTTTAGTTTCCTGAAAAAAAAAAATACTATTGAGATGACTATTTGTCTGTCTGTCCGCATTTTTCCTGTCCGCCGTCAGATCTAAAAAGACTACTGAGGCTAGAAGGCTATAAGTTCGTAAGTTTATCATCCACCCTCCAATCATCAAACATATCAAATTGCAGCCCTCTAGCCTCAATAGTTTTTATTATTTTTAAGGTTAAATTTTGCCATGATCGTGCGTCTGGCACCGTTATAGGTGCCAGTAACACACGCCACCACCGGGCCGTGGGTGAAATTCATGGGCCGTGGCTGAGAGGTTCATACAGCATTGTACGGTGCATAGAAAACTCCTTCATTTTAATTAATTCTACTGGACAGGAACTAAATGTCGCTTCAGTTATTTGGTGGTGTTTTGATCGTTAGTATTGTTGAAATTTAGCTAATTATAATTAGTTATTATTGCCTGGCAGATTTGATCTGTAAAATACCTGATTCCCAAATAATCTGCTTCTTCACAGTGTTATAACATTAGTTGTTTTCAAAGAAAACTCATAATCACGAGTCAGTAAAATGGGAAAGTAAATCCACAGTAGTATGTCTGTTTGATTTTGTTATTTAAAATATATAAACAGCAGAAAGCTTTCGATGACCTGCACGGTCCTTCTTGTCAATCAGATTGACAAGGAAGCGCCTCAGTGGCGTGATCGGTATGGTCTTGGCCTCCCACCTCGGTGGCCGCGAGTTCGATTCTCGGACATTCCACTGAGGGGTCAGATATGTGTATTTCTGGTGAAAGAAGTTCACTCTCGACGTTGTTCGGAAGTCACGTAAAGCCGTTGGTCCCGTTGCTGAATAACCACTGGTTCCATGCAACGTCAAAACACCATACAAACAAACAAACAAACAGATTGACAAGGAGGACCGTGCAGGTCATCGAAAGCTTTCTGCTGTGTATATATTTTAATAAATAACAAAATCAAACGGACATACTATACTGTGGATTTACTTTCTTGTCAGTCCTAATTGTTGTAACAGCAACGAACGTAAGGAATTCGTTCGATTCTTGTTCACTGCGTGTCTGGAAACTCGGACCTTTTCTAGATAGTTGTTGGCATTTTAAGTCTATTGATATTCATGATTATTATTGTCGTTATTGCATAACGAAAATATGTATCTGAAATATATTATTAGGAACTGAGTAATGTAATAGTATACTAGAGTGTATATTGCAAAAGAAAAAAAATTGTACTTGCAAGTCGCCTGTTCAATATAAAATGCAGAGTAACTTTGCAAAGGGCGTGGAAGCTAATTTTAATTTACGTTTATACTTTAACAAATGACAGAACTTTTAATCGGTATTTTTGTAATTATCGTGGAGTGTTCCGTGTAATATTCTTTTATGAATGTTTGCAAATCATATATAGTTTATTTATGAAGCAGCGTCGTTAAAACGGGGCTACGAAAGTGTCGGCGAAGGACACGACGTCATATTTCTAATGAATTTTCTTAGACAGTTCATTTAATCACGAGGCAACAACGTTTTATAACGCTGTTGCTCTTCATGGTTATGAAAGCGCCGGCAATTTTTCCCGGAGCCAGCAAGGGGCGCCCGGTGTTTATTTAATGAAGCCTTCCGGGAAATTTTCACAACAGGAAGAACGGACTTGTCAGGTGTATAGTATATATACACCCCTCCCTCATACCACCTCTATCCCGTTTCCATGGAAGCGTACGTAACTCGCCCTGTGTATACTTAGCATACAAATTAAATTGCCGATTCATTGTGCAAATTAGTTTTCGCCCGTTTGATTAGAATTCCTCCGCGGTGGTGCGGGATTTCGACCCTTACGCTACCATTCGGGAAGATAAATAACCCTTTTCACTGTGGGGGGTTTTGCTCTGTCATCACTATTGCCGTGAAGAAAACGGTTTGCATTTATTTTTCAGCTTCATTTTTTCCCCTTTGCAAAATTAATAACATGCATTTTCGCCGAAGCTCACGCCGGCCGTCGTTATGTCGGTTGACACGAGGGCTTGTCTTTTGTTATTAACTCTGTCAGACTTCGCTTTTGGTCGATTGCTAACACGTTTGTATTTTTGGCGTTGCAGTGCTTGACTGACATTTCAACTGCTTAGTAAGAGAGAGAGAGAGAGAGAGATTCTTTGGTTGTGCAACTTAGCGCATCATCGTTTCCAATGCCATGGGAATCTTCTTCGGTTGCACTTTTAGACAGAAATCACTGAGAAGATTAAAATTTTGTTTGGTCTGCTCTCTTGAGCTCTAGAATCCACCCTGGAAAGTGCCCTTGGCTTGACTTTGGAGGACCGTTGCTCGAACATCTCAAATTCCTTACGTAAACAATGACCACCGGCTATTGACTGCGTCGCGTCGTTTAGGCTCCCTGAAAGAACCCCCGTATAAATGGCATTGATCTCAAAGCTCGAAATAGCCGATCCCGATCTTCTATCGATTCATTCACATTTTTAATTCGTTATGTCCATTGAAGCCAAGTCTTTTCCAAAAAGTTGGGCCCAATGATTTTCCCATTTAATGGCTGAAAGGAGGGTTCCCGAGAAATCACTTCGGTAGGATTTCTCTTGTGGGACCGGTCTTTCTGTACCCATCCGTGGGTTGGGGGGGGGGGGGGGGGGGAAGATGTTCTCATCCGGGCTATTGTATAAATATTTGAGATTGACGTCAGCCATCTTCAGAAGGAGAAGGGCCAGTTATTTTTTCGTGTTCAATAGGAAAAGAGCTCTGTTTGTTCTATTGGAGTGTTGTCGTCATCTGAAGATGTTTGTTCTCTTCAGGCGGGGATTTTTCTGACGTCGTAAAATCCGTCTGTCATCGTGTTTGGAATTTATTTTTTCTTTGGGATTAGAAGTTCTCCTCCTGTTCTTCGAATTCCTCCAGTAGCTTTTGGATTCTGGGAGTGAATCCTCCTCGGGTCTTACATATTGCAAAGTAGTTCGTTTGGAAACTTCTGATTTGCTGGCATTTGGAGTAAAATGAATAGAAACACGTATTATAATAGCACAGACTATATATATATATATATATATATATATATATATATATATATATATATATATATATATATATATACTATGTACACATACACACACACACCCAACACACACACATATATATATATATAATATATATATATATATATATATATATATATATATATATATATATATAATATATATATATAGATTGTGTGTGTGTACATATTTTATGTATGAGTGTATTTTAGATATATATACATATCATATATATGCTATTTGGGCATATTTTCTCTCATGCAATTTCTATTGAAGTCAGTGGCATTATTTGCAGAGACTTTTTGTTTAAACGCTGAAGAAGTTTAATATGGACTATTTTTCAGATAAACTAATTGAAAGTTTGCAAATAATAATATTGCCTTCAGTATATATATATTATATATATATATATATATATACATATATATATATATATAATATATATATATATATATATATATATATATATATATATATATATTTGTGTGTGTACATTTTGTGTCTATTCATGTACAATTAGTTATCCGGAATTTATGTACACCACACTTTAACATACATCAGCATGTTCTTCCTGTATGTGTTAATCACCGGTTATGCCGGCTGTAAAATTGGACTTCCCAGAAGACGAGTCAGTATAAAAGCAACACAAATACTAGACACCGACACTCAATTATAATCGTTTCTTGTTCACCTACAATGGTTCACTTGTCGTCTGGGGTCATCGTACTGAGACGACCCTCTCCACTGGAAAAAAAGAAAAAATGCTTTGTTGAATTAACTGAATTCTGAGTTGTCCGCTTAAGGTTTGGTTTGAGTTGTCATTGCTGTTATTACTGTTATTGTAGCTGTAATGATTGTTGTTGTTATGATTGTTATTGTTTTTTTATGTAATCTTGTCCTTAAATGTCTCTTATAAGTGGCGTTTTACAAAGATTCAAGCAAGCAAAGGGCGTTCGTCATGTCTGTTTGGGAATATCGATAAATGTTGCATGACAGCAATCATTATTACTTATTAGATCATTAAGTATCATTAATACCTGGGAAGAGTTTATCTATTTTTGTGTTTGCAATACATATACTCGTGTATTAAGACTGCCATAAATTTCTTCGTATAGTTTTACTTCCTTTGAAGTCTTGGTCACATGATATTTCTTAGCTCCTGAGAAATCTGTTCTTGTGTTGGCCTGTTTGTGCATGTGTTTGCGCGAATATTTGGAATTATGAGGGTGATTTTGAATACGATTGGCTCTTTTTATTATCATCATCACAGGTTCTTTGAAACAACAGGAATTTTTGTTACTTTTTATGTGGAGAGTTTCATCTCTATCTAAACGAATTTCTCCTTATTCATTTAAGTGTATCTTTCACGTCTTCTCGAGGAATAACTTCGCTTGTTTGAGTTGACGGATGTGAATGTTTATGGTATTTTTTGACTGTATGTATTTGTTTTAGCTCTGCTTCTCAAACGTATTTTGAGATGATGAGTTAGTAAAGCTAACCTTATGGATATTGCACGTATTCATTGTGTATGTATTTGTATTGCGTATGTATGTGCATGAGCGGCTTCATATGTGTGAATAATTATTCACATATGCACTGGATTTTGAAGGTGATTGCCTACTTTAACAAGATGTTCAGGACAGAGGAAGATGGAGAAGGCTGGATAGAAACAGCGACCCCATATAAAAATGGGAAAAGCTAAAGGCAAGCCTACTTTTTTATCACCAAGCTCTTTCGGATGAAGATAGGGGGCACTCATTAAAATAATTTAACCTAAGTTACAAATTTAGCCAAACGTCAAGTATTAACCTACCCTCAATCTACCCTGTTCCATGACTTTCCCCAACTTAGCTACGACCTAGCACAGTCAACTAACAGCCAGATGCACTCGGGTAAGACTTAATGCGATCTAACAAAATACTTCTTAGAATTTCGGAATAAATCCTGTAGGGGTTAGTGCCGTCAGTGTACCTCACGTGGTGCAGTGTAGGCATTACTTAAAGGTCTTTGGAGCGTCCCTTCTGTCCCTAGCTGCAAACTCTTTCATTCTTTTTGCTGTGCCTCCGTTCTAATTCTCTCTCTTCCATCTTACTGTCCACCCTCTCTAATATTTGTTGTTTCATAGCGATCACCGAGGTTTTCCTCCTGTTACGCCTTTCAATCCCCTTTACTGTGAATTTCCCTGTCAGCGCTTGGCCTTTGGCCTAAATTCTAAATTCTATTCTATTCTGTAATGAAATAAATACTCTCCTCGATGCCAAGGAGTGGTCGAGTTATTCCAGTGTTACAGATTTTATTACAGTATATTCTCTGGAAACTCCATAAAGTTGGTCCTTGATTTGCATGACTTTGTCATTTGGTGAATTTGCTTTTTTATTTTATTTTTTTGCCACGTGTTAAAGACTTCGGTTTTCAGAAGGAGTTGCCTAAAGCTTCTCGTATCGTAGCGACGTTCATGAAACCAACTGTACCACTCAAATGAGAACGCCACGGGCCAAGCAAGAAAATGAACGGCACTGGGGCGTTTTTCAACTATCCAGTCTTTCGCAGCTGAACGCAGCAGTCATTGTGGGTCGCAGCTGGGGTGGAGACAGTAAGGAGAAAACATATCAGTTTATTATTATTATTCATACGGAACAACCCACCAAAGGGCAGCGCCTCAGTGGCGTGGTCGGTATGGTGTTGGCGTACCACCTCGGTGGCCGCGAGTTCGATTAACGGGCATTTCATTGAGGTGTGAGAGATGTGTATTTCTGGTGATAGAAGTTCACTCTCGACGTGGTTCGGAAGTCACGTCAAGCCGTTGGACCCGTTGCTGAATAACCACTGGTTCCATGAAACGTAAAAACGCCATACAAACAAACAAAATAAACACCAAAGGGGCCATTGACTTGAAATTCAAGCTTCCAAAGAATATGGTGTTCATTGGGAAGCAGTAAGACGGGGTAAAGGTACATACAGAAAGAAGAGATCCCACTTATTAAAGAAGAAAATATAAACTGATAAATTAACAGATAAAAATGTATTAAAATGCAAGGAGGATAGTATTAAGGTTGTAATGCATTGCACCTTCGCTTCAACTTCTGAAGTTCCATCGTATGATAAAAAGGGGAGAGCCTCGACGAGGTAATCCCCACTCAGCCGAGGTGAAGCCATTCATAAGATATTCATCAGACTCATCCAGGCTCCATGTGTGGGGATTACTCCTTTCAAAGGTCCTCGCGAAGTTTAAGCGCTGGGAAGGCCTTCCAAGGTTAATCAGCTAAGGCTCTCTCTCTCTCTCTCTCTCTCTCTCTCTCTCATTAATAAGACTTTACCCTGAGACACCAACTCTCTCTCTCTCTCTCACACACACATTAATAAGACTTTACCCCGAGACACCAACTCTCTCTCTCTCTCTCTCTCTCTCTCTCTCATTAATAAGACTTTACCCCCTGAGACAACTCTCTCTCTCTCTCTCTCTCTCTCTCTCTCTCTCTCTCTCTCTCTCTCTTCTCTCATTAATAAGACTTTACCCTGAGACACCAACTCTCTCTCTCCTCTCTCTCTCTCTCTCTCTCTCTCTCCTCTCTCTCTCTCTCACATTAATAAGACTTTACCTGAGACACCAACTCTCTCTCTCTTCTCATCTCTCTCTCTCTCTCTCTCTCTCTCAGTGCCATTTTGCTTTGGTGATACGTTACGACCTAGCGCACAGTCTGATTAATCAACAGATATCACGTGTTTAACATGTCTGGAAATTTATAAATATCTAGAAGTGTTGCGTGAACTGTCGGTGATAAGATTAGTGTGAAAATAGTAGTATAAAGCGTCTACTAAGTTAGTTTATCAAGTGAAATACTGTAAATCAGATCAAGATTGCCAGTAAGTTCCAAACTGTGGAAAAAAAATGGTGAAATTTAGCGTGTTTAGCAGATTTGCAATACGATGAGGTAGCAGAAAGGGAGCGCATTTTCTCATCTATGAGATAAAACAGCAGCCTTAACCAAAAAGATACAAAAGCATTCATAGATATATTAGAAGGATATGATCCTTCAAACTGGAACAAATCAACAGAAAACATCTTGAAAATAATTAAAGAAGTTCCAAATAAAATCCAAGGTCAAGAGACTCATAAAGAAAATATACATAAATCAACAAAGAAAATGAATAAGGTGAACATTGTGAATATCCTAATTGATGCAATAGGAAAAAGAATGCCAAAAGCATGCAAACTGTGTAAGGTGTGGTATAGCATAGTTAATCCACAAAACCTGATCAGAAAATGTTCTGCATGCAACATTCCGACGCATCCTCAATGTGCTGAAGTAATGCAAGATATGAGAAAGGATACCAGAATATTTTGCTCAACATGTCTATCATGGATAGACAATGTTATTAAATCAAGACTGAATGTACAAATAGTTGAGGATGAAGAAGAAGAGGAAGAAGAAGAAGAGGAAAATGGAAGAGAAGTAAACAAAACTGAAATGACAGAAAAAAATAAGAAAACAAAGAACAAGATAAAAGTATGGATGCAGAGATACTACATATGAGGCAATCAAGCAGCATACATACAAAAGAAATAAATTATGACATGACAACACAAAAGAAAATCCCGAAGAGGCTCTACCCAGATCTGCACAGTGATGGGAAAGAAGGAAAAAATAGACAAGAAAGACAAAGTCTGCAACCTTTCGAAAAGAGGGAATTGCAGATTCGGAGAAAGATGCTGCTACAAACATCCCAAGGTATGTCACAACTATGAAATCTATGGTAAATGTGCATACCTAGACGGCTATGAGGATGATTGCAGAGATCTACATACAAAAATATGCAAAAACCTAAAGAAGGAAAAGGATGTAAGTTCGACAAAAAATGTAAATAGATGCACCCCCTGTAGCCATGAATCAAAATCAAATAAATTATCAGTCAAATAATAAAATCCAAAATAAGAAAGAACAAATAAAGAGAGGAACAAAGAATATCAGGTAAAAGGGAAAAAAAGCAAGCCATCACGCGATATGGAGTGTCAGCAAAAAATTTCCAAGCATCAGCTCCAAGATACAGCTCAAGAGATAAGAACTGTATTTAAGATGCAAGAGGATATTGCAGATACAGAGAAATTGCAGATTCAGACACAAAATTAATAATTATGATGAAGAAAGATCCAAATATTATGAAAAAGTTGGATTTTTTAATGTTAGAATTTCTGGAAAATGAAAAAAAGAACAACATACCAGAACAGTAAAGAGACATGGAAAATCCTTATTATTACCCATATTAAATGAAGGAGAAAACACGCAAACCATCATAGTGATGAATGCGCAGCGTTTAGTTACGAGTAACTCAAAAAGAAAAAGAGAACTTAGAAGAACTAACCCAAATTGAAAAGAAAATAGATATAATGAATATAAGTGAAACCTGGTATTCCCAAGAGACTGGGGATGACGATCAAATAAAAGGGTTCCAAACTTATAGATCGATAGAAAAAAATAGGAATCATGGGGGAACTGCAATATATGGGAAAGACAAAAAACAAGGAAAAATATATGAGAAATATAGTAACTCAGAATGTAAACTAATAGCAGTAGAAATTTGAATCTGAAAATTAATGAACATAGTGATATATAGTCCATTAATACTAAATAGTTTGACGAATAATAGAAAAAATTGTATGATATATGTAGAAATCACAAGGACTGGGACTATTTCTTCGACTATCCGGGGAGACTTTAACTTTCCTTTCGTAGACTGGAAAGACAAATAGGAGATTTTGGTTGTATTTATACATATAAAAAGAGAGTAATAGTAGTGCAGAAGATAAGAGGCAATTCTAAAAGCTATTAGATATGCTACTAGAATACATATTCAACAAATAAATCACCTGCCAACAAGAAAGGAAAATACTTTAGACCTAGTATTTGTGAACGAGGTGAATTATGTTAAAGAAATAATAGTTTATAATGCGAGTATTTCAGACCATAATGTCATAGAATTAACAGTCCATTCCAAAGCAAGTGAAAACAGAGATAAGCAAGAAATGAAAAAATGGAAGGATATGCAAATACAACTTCTACAGTAAAAATATAAAAAAATGGTCAGAAATAAATGAAGAATTAAACAAAGATTGGGATAACATTTTCGTAAGTGATGATATAAGGTAAATACGGAGATATTATATAAAATATTAGAGAAAATGGTGGATAGATATATATTGAAAGAAAAAAAGTAAGCATCAGTCATGCATACCAAGAGACAGAAGGATCTTGTTCCAGAAAATCAGAAAGTGGAAAAAAGGTCTTGCAAAAGAAAAAAATGCATGGAAAGTTATAGAACTAAAAAGTAAGATAGTAAAATGCCGAACAAAAGATTATACAATCAAAAGAAAATGAAAAACGGGACTTGGAAGAAAAAACCCTAGTAAATATCAAGCAAAACCCCAAACTATTATACTCGTATGCGAAAAAGATGAATAAAAGAAGAATAGAAATAGGCCCTCTAAGAATTGAAGGGAGATTAATGAATGAAAAAAAGTAAATATGCAACATATTGGCAGAACGATATAAGAGAGAATTCACCCCTAGAATTGATAATGAAGATAATGATATAGAAGTAAGGGATGAAAATAGTGAATATCTAGCAGACATAGATATTAATGAAGCTGATATTGTGCAGGCTATTAATGAAATTAAAAATGGAGCTGCTGCAGGGCCTGATGGTGTCCCTGCTATTTTGTTAAAGAAGTAGTTCATTCTATCGCAAAGCCACTTGCAATATTATTAAGACAAAGTGTAGATCACAGGCAAGATTTATGATGAGCACAAATTATCATATATACCCCTACTTTCAAAAGTGGATCAAGACTAGAGGCAAGTAATTATAGGCCTGTGAGTCTAACATCACTATTATAAAAGTGTATGAAAGGGTAATGAAGAAAAATATTATGAAACATTTAATAATAAAAAATAATTTGTTTAATATAGGACAACATGGTTTCGTACCCGGAAAAAGTACACAAACCCAACTGTTAGTCCACCGTGAGAACATATACAAAAATATGAAAAGCGGAAATGAAACAGATGTGGTTTATCTAGACTTTGCAAAAGCTTTTGACAAGGTTAGACCAATATATTAGCAAAGAAAATTAGAAAAACATAATATAGTGGATAAAGTAGGAAGATGGTTCGAAGGATTTTTACACAACAGTAAACAGATAGTTATTGCAAACGATGAGAAATCGGATGAAGCTAAGGTAATATCCAGTGTGCCACAAGGTACGGTGTTAGCTGCATTACTGTTTGTTATTATGATTGCAGACATAGACAGTAATGTTAAGGACTCGGTAGTGAGTAGTTTCGCTGATGACACAAGAATAAGTAGAGAAATTACTGTGATGAAGATAGGAAAAGCGCTACAAAGAGACCGTAACAAAGTATATGATTGGGCGAGTAAATAGGATGGGTTATAGGATGGTATTTAACTCTGATAAATTTGAATCAATAATTTATGGAGACAGAGAAGGGGGAAGGGGGATCTAATAATGAGACAATCACAAATAAGGAATCAGTTAAAGACCTTGGTGTGATGATGAATAGGAACATGTTATGCAATGATCAAATAGCAATTCTATTGGCAAAATGTAAAGCAAAAAAATGGGAATGTTGTTATGGCACTTCAAAACAAGAAAAGCTGAACACATTGATTATGGTTTATAAAACAAAACAAATGTTCGTAGTCCACTTGAATATTGCAATATGATATGGTACCCACACTATCAAAAGGATATTGTTCCATGCAACGTAAAAACACCATACAAACAAACAAAAGGATATTGCACACATAGAGAGTGTACAAAGGTCCTTAATAGCTAGAATAGAAGAAGTGAAAGACCTTGACTACTGGGGAGACTACAATCCTTAAAATTATATAGACTAGCAAAGGAGAAGAGAACGCTACATGACAATTCAGGCATGGAAACAGATAGAAGGAATAGCCAAAAACATCATGGAGCTAAAAATGCCAGAAAGAGCAAGCAGAGGTAGATTAATAGTGCCCAAAACTATACCAGGAACAAAAAATAAGGAAAGCACACAGGACATTAATCCACTACGCACCAGCATCGATAATGCAGCGTCTATTCAATGCGTTGCCAGCTCATCTGAGGAATATATCAGGAGTGAGCGTAGATGTGTTTAAGAATAAGCTCGAAAAATATCTAAGCTGCATCCTAGACCATCCAAGATTGGAAGATGCAAAATATACCGGAAGATGTACTAGCAACTCTCTGGTAGACATTAGAGGTACCTCACACTGAGGGACTGGAGCAACCCGAACAAGATGTAAGGTTTGTAAGGTCTCATTAATAAGACTACCCCCTGAGACACCAACTCTCTCTCTCTCTCTCTCTCTCTCTCTCTCTCTCTCTCTCTCTCTTCTCTCATTATAAGACTTTACCCTGAGACACCAACTCTCTCTCTCTCTTTCTCATTAATAAGACTTTACCCTGAGACACCAACTCTCTCTCTCTCTCTCTCTCTCTCTCTCTCTCTCTCTCTCTCCTCTCTCTTATTAATAGACTCACCCTGAGACACCAACTCTCTCTCTCTCTCTCATCTCTCATTAATAAGACTACCCTGATACACCAACTCTCTCTCTCTCTCTCTCTCTCTCTCTCTCTCTCTCTCTCTTTTCTCTCATTAATAAGACTTTACCCTGAGACACCAACTCTCTCTCTCTCTCTCTCTCTCTCTCTCTCTCTCTCTCATTGATAAGACTTCACCCTGAGACACCAAAGGTTCGAGTCAAGAGTCAGATTTTTTTTCATAAGCTTCGTGACTGAGATGGCATGAGATGGGCTATTATGGAGGATTCTTCTCTGGATGCTGCGGGGGAGAGTTTATGAGCATCATCCATAAAGCTTTAGTCCTTTATGCTTCCCTGTGAATAGTTTTGGATTCCTTGCGTTTTGAACTAGAAGGGTTGTCGTTTGTTAAAGAATATATCTGTAGATAGTGGGTTCGTAAATTGAAGATACTGTGAAAATGATTTCAGGCTGAATTATTAGTGTTATTAATTGTAGTATATATATATATATATATATATATAATATATATATATATATTATATATATATATATATAACCTTAATTCCACAGGCGTATGGCCAGGAAAGTCGATATCATGACGGCTCAGTGGTCAAAAGTCACTGATCATCACTGTTTCTTATCCCTCTCTTCTCTATCTCTCCCTTCTACTGATATGTTTGAAGCTGTATATCTGTATGATTTTTTTATCGGTTTTTGGGGGCATTTCATGCATTATGTCAATAACACAACATAATACGAGCTGCTGTTTTAGTATGATATATATCGAATTCAGCCTTCATTCATTTTGTAATAGAAATATTGGAATGTAATTTTTTTTGGCAACAAATGGGGTGTACCATGAGTAATTAAAATATCTATTTCTCTCTGTGAATAGGGTATATTTTCTATGCGATAATTTTGTTATCCAAAAGTGATAACACCATTGTCGTATCTCTCTCTCTCTCTCTCTCTCTCTCTCTGACTAGTGTACTTTAACATGCAAAGATACTGTAACCCAAAACTGCTAAAAAACATTGTTTTATTTTATAACACAAACCCTCTCTCTCTCTCTCTCTCTCTCTCTCTCTCTCTCTCTCTCTCTCTCCTTGACCCCAAAACATTTTGCACACCCAAGAGGGCCAGGAAGAGAGCGAGGCGAAGCCGTGGGTACCGAGTCGTGGGTGGGAACGCGAGAAGGCGGCAGGGCACGGGAATGATGTCACGCCCACGCTCTACCTTATTCCCCCCACCCCACCCCACCCCACCCCCAACCCAGATCCCCACCCTTTAAATTTCTCCTTCGCCTCATTTAGAATTCTTCTCTGTTGAATAGAGTAAAACAGTCACCAGGATGGTTTAGGGGTCAAGGTAGCTTTGTCCTTCAGAAAACCTAAAAGTTTGAATAATGCTGTGGAGTGGAAAAGGACGGGCAGACCCATTTGCTGTTTTCGTACTCGGTAGAAGAGGGAGTGAGAGTGAAGGGTTAGTGAGTGAAATAGATTGTGTTAAGCTTATCAGATTATGAGCTTGCAGAGAAGTAGAATTGTAACCATTTATTATTATTATTATTATTTGGTTGTAAAGGGTCCACAATAATACATACTACTACTAATTTATTATTATTATTATTTTTTTTTTTTTTTTTTTTTTGCTCTATCACAGTCCTTCAATTCGACTGGGTGGTATTTATAGTGTGGGATTCCGGGTTGCATCCTGCCTCCCTTAGGAGTCCATACTTTTCTTACTATGTGTGCCGTTTCTAGGAATCACACTCTTCTGCATGAGGCCCGGAGCTACTTCAGCCTCTATTTTTCCAGATTCCTTTTTCAGGGATCTTGGGATCGTGCCTAGTGCTCCTATGATTATGGGTACGATTTCCACTGGCATATCCCATATCCTTCTTATTTCTATTTTCAGATCTTGATACTTATCCATTTTTTTCCCTTTTTTCCCTCTTTCTCTTCAACTCTGGTGTCCCATGGTATTGCGACATCAATGAGTGATACTTTCTTCTTGACTTTGTCAATCAACGTCACGTCTGGTCTGTTTGCACGTATCACCCTATCCGTTCTGATACCATAGTCCCAGAGGATCTTTGCCTGATCGTTTTCTATCACTCCCTCAGGTTGGTGCTCGTACCACTTATTACTGCAAGGTAGCTGATGTTTTCTTGCACAGGCTCCAGTGGAGGGCTTTTGCCACTGAATCATGCCTCTTTTTGTACTGGTTCTGTGCAAGTGCCGGGCACTTTTTTTCACATTGCTATGTGGTTTATGGTTTCATTTTTCGTATTGCACTTCCTACATATGGAGAGATGTTATTTCCGTCTATCATACTTTGAAACATATCTGGTTCTTAGGGCCTGATCTTGTGCCGCTGTTATCATTCCTTCAGTTCTTTAGCTCTCCCCTCTGTAGCCATTGCCAATTGTCATCGCTGGCTAATTCTTTAGTCTGTCTCATGTATTGTCCGTGCATTGGTTTGTTGTGCCAGTCCTCTGTTCTTTCTGTCTTTCTCCTGTCTCTGTATATTTCTGGGTCTTCATCTACTTTTATTAGTCCTTCTTCCATGCACTCTTTAGCCACTCGTCTTCACTGGTTTTCAGATATTGCCCCAGTGCTCTGTTTTCGATGTTGACGCAGTCCTCTGTACTTAGTAGTCCCTCTCCCTCCTTCCTTTCGTGTTATGTATAGTCTGTCCGTATTTGCTCTTGGGTGTAGTGCTTTGTGTATTGTCATTTGTTTCCTGGTTTTCTGATCTATGCTGCGGAGTTCTGCCTTCGTCCATCCCACTATTCCTGCGCTGTATCTGATTACTGGCACTGCCCATGTGTTTATGGCTTTTATCATATTTCCCGCGTTGATTATTATTATTATTATTATTATTATTATTATTATTATTATTATTATTATTTTATTCTAATGGGTCTACAATAATAAAAAAAACGAGTTAACGACCGGTGTCAACAATCTTCAACGACTCTTGTTTTTTTTTTAAATTCACCTCAGTACATGGTGTACCTAATTGTTCATTTGGACTGAAGATGAACCTAGGGAAGGGCTCGAAAGCTTTTTGTAAAGAGTTTTAATAATTATACACGGACTCTCAACATTTTTTATTATTGTGGACCCCTTGAAATATTATATATACTCTCGCGATAGAGTTCTCAACCAATTATTATTATTATTATTATTTTATTTATTATTATTCTTATTTGATTATTATTATTTTATTATTATTATTATTATTGGGTTGGGTAACTTAATTATTGTAATGCAACAATCCCTAATGGCCATTACCTTCTTAGGCATAGGTTCACAAAATAGAATGGCTATCTTTAAATAATAATCTTACTATACTATAATGGGCGTTATGTCTGTCCGTCCGTCTGTCATTCAATCACGGTCAAACGGCTGGTCCGATGGGCATGAAACTTGGCAGGGTTATAGTGAGGACCCCTAAGAAGGTTTACAATGGGGTTTCATCTTACCTCCCCCCCCCCCCCCCCCCCCCCCCCCCCCCCCTCCCCCCCCCCCCCCCCCCCCCCCCCCCCCCCCCCCCCCCCCCCCCCTCCGAAGAAGGTGGGGGTGAGAAGGGCTTCCGGGAAACAAAGCTGATTCTGCTCGTGAAACCGGGCTGGTTATGCCCGAATTTATTATACATAATAGTTAAAAAACTTAGCTAGTCACTTATATGAAGCAGCAGATGAATATACTTTTAGTAAAGATTGGTAAATTGCTAATAATAATAATAATAATAATAATAATAATAATAATAATAATAATAATAATAATAATAATAATAGAGAGAGAGAGAGATGCAGCAAAACGCAAATGAAAAAAAAAAACAATATAATAACAGAGATACAAGGAAAAAAGAGAATTTCCAGAAGCTCAGGACCAGGGCAAAATTCTCGTAAAGCGACAATACAACCAGCTGTCAACCGAAGAGCATTAATAAAACCATTCCTGCCTATGAAACCCTTCTACACACGATCAGTGGGATAACATAACAGATCACCCCCTCTTCCATCATTTCATTCTGTTCCATCAAATCGCCCCCCTTTCCGTCATTTCCCCCTGTTCTGTCAATTCACCCCTTCCTGTGTACTCGATTCTCCCCTTACCTTTCGATACCTTTCAGAGTGATGGGTATGATTGACTGGGCGTTGAGTCATCACCTCATTTCGAGGGTGATGGAAGGGGTGTGACGTCACGTAACCCCTCTGAATTGGCTTTTGTTACTGATTTTTTTTTTCTCTTTGTCTTTTATTATTATTTTTTCATCTACCCTTGCGGCTGACTTGTTAAATAGTTGATTTTTACATATTTATGAGTATTTATATAGATTTTTTTGACCTTCTTAGCTGATTATGCGTATTTTTTATAGATAGTCTTGCCTTCGTGACTTTTTTCATCTTCCTAAATTATTTTAAGTTTTTACTTAAAGAATTTATCTTTGGTTTTTGTATTTTTTTGCAAGGCATTTGTTACAAGGATGGAAAAGGTATATGTTACAGGGATGAAATTCTCTCTCTCTCTCTCTCTCTCTCTCTCTCTCTCTCTCTCTCTCTCTCTCTCTCTCTCTCTCTCTCTCTTTCTGTCCTTTCTTGGTCTCTGTA